>NW_028270183.1:12424787-12512287 GCF_037043375.1 Chiloscyllium plagiosum
TGTGTGAGCAGCTTGCTAACTCTGTAGGGCAGAGTCCCAACATTAGCTTGACATGGAGGTAATTAAAGGTCAACTCTCTTCAAAGTACACATGCCATATAAAAACCAAAGAATATATTTGGGGTCTGTCACGGCACTGCTGTTCCAAAATAAACTGTTTCCTGGCTGGGAGGGGGAGAAGAGGGGATTGGTTATTTTTGGTTGAGGGGTGGGTGGGAGGGAGGGAGGGGCTGGTTTGTATTCTCGTTTCCGGCGCTGTCTGTTTTTGAAGCCAATGGTGAAAGGTTTATGGGGGGTGTGCTGCATCGCTCCATGTAATTTGCTGATAAAGATTTGCCTCTGATGATTTAAAAAAAAAAAAAAATAAAAAAAAAAATAAAAACCAAAGAACTGCAGATGCTGTACATTGAGAAATGAAAATAGAAATTGTTGGAAAAGCTCAGCAGGTCTGGCACGGAGAGAAATCAGAGTTAACGTTTTAGGTCTGGATGACCCTTCCTCAGAACCTGCCACATGGTCAGTTTGGAGCCTTCTGTGTAATACAACAATGAGTAGCAGGAGTAGCAGATGGAGTTTATTTTGGATTATTGCAAGGTGTTGCATTGTAGTAAAACCAACCAGGGCAGGACTTATTCAGTTAGTGGTAGGGTTCTGTGGAGTGTTGGCGAACAGGGGTTCAGGTACATGGTTCTTTGAAAACTGCAACACAGCTAGACAGGATGGTTAAGAAGGCATTTCGCACTTTTGCCTTCATTGCTCAGGCCATTGAGTACAGGAGTTGGGGCATCATATTACAGTTCTCCAGGACATTGGTGAAGCTAGGTTCGGAGTACTGTGTCCATTCCTGATAACTCTGCTATAGGAAGGATATTATTAACTTGGAGAGAGTACAGAAAAGAGTTCAAAACTAGAGGGCATGTTTTAACGGTGGGAGGAGAAAGATTTAAAAAGGGACCTGATGGGGAACTTCTTTCACACAGAGAGTGGTTCGTATGTGGAATGGGTGCGGATGACCTAAACATGCCAAATGATTGGTTTGGGGCCTCCTGTAGAATAGAGCAATCATGCTCTCTCCACCTCTGCAGTTATGGATGTGTTGTTGGCCACATCTTCCTTTTCTCTAGGGTTGTGCTGGCTATTGGGTTTCTTCAGGTTCACCTTCAGGAGCCCCAGCCTTGTGCTGTTTGTAGGGAAACAGGTGGTTGACACTTAAGAAAAGCCTCATCTTAGCTACGCCAATCAGTTTAACATTATTTTATCATTGCCCATTAAAAACATGCATGCATGGTGTTTCTGTTTATTAGGCGGGGATTATATAGTTGAAGCCATTAATTGGTCTATGTTCTTGAATTTTTATGGACCTCAGCAGGTAAAGTCCTTAGGCCAAGGTAGTTTCTCAATCAGTAAAGGGAAACAAGACAGGAAACTTGAGTTGAGGATGATTAGATTCCCTACAGTGTGGAAACAGGCCCTTCGGCCTAACAGGTTCACACCGACCCTCCGAAGAGTAACCCACCCAGACCCATTCCCCTACATTTACCCCTGACGAATTGCACTATGGGCAATTTAGCATGGCCAATTCACCCTAACCTGCATATCTTTGGATTGTGTGAGTAAACCCACACAGATACAGGGAGAATGTACAAACTCCACACAGACGGTTGCCCGAGGTGGGAATTGAACCCTGGTCCCTGGCGCTGTGAGGCAGCAGTGCTAACCACTGAGCCACAACTGCGTTGAATGGTGGAACAGATACAGTTGCCTATTTTCTGCATCTTATGGAACAGCGACAGGAGAAAACACTGCCACATTTGGATAGAATGAGAATAAGAGGGCATAGGTCAAAGGCACATGGCTAGAGAGGCAAAGGTGGCAGGAGGAAAAGCTTGTTCATGCAGTCAGTGGTTAGGAACAGGGCAATGCAGTGGAAAGAGTCAAGAGCAACTGCAGAGGCTGGATACCAAGGTAGACCCAGGCAGGAGGTTGGAAGAACACAGCCAGCCAGGCAGCCTCAGGAGGTGGAGAGGTCAACACTTTGGGCGTATCCTTCTCCAGGGCTCAGAGGCAGGTTTGATCGTAATGTTTCAAAGGGAATTGGATTATTAGCCGACAGGCCTCCGGGGAGAAGGCCGGGGAACGGCGTGAGGTGAATTCCTGAGGGTTAGTACAGACACGGTGGGCCGAACGCTCTCCGTCTGAACACTGACCCTTCTGAGACGTGGAGGTGGAAACATCGCTCGGGTTCAACTGCCCGTGAAAGGTCTCGAGGTCATAAGACGTGGCCGGTTACTCTCTGGAACAGAGTGCTCCCTAAGGCTCAGACCTCCCTGGATATTCCTTTGTCCAGGTGGGCGGAGACACTAAAGGAGGAGCAATCCCTCAGGAGCAACATTGGAGCAAAGTGACTTTGTCCTTGCAAGCGGGAGATTACTCTTGTGGATGTCCAGGTGGGTTGCTGTCCTTGCTCCCTTTGACCTGTGCAGCAGCCCCTCGACCCTCACAAATGTCCTCCCTCTCCCTCGCCCACTTCCCCTCCCCCCTGCCCCACGCCTAGAGCTGCAGCGATGGCCATAAAGTGGTTGCAAGACGTGATGCATCTAAATCAGTTTCTGCAAGCTCAGTGACAGGTACACAGAGCTGACTGCCACACACAAAGCTGTTCACCAGACAGATGGTTGGTAAGCTGGCTTCCTTGTCTTCACTGAACCTGCTAATGACTTTCTGCTTGCTCTCTTTCTTTCTCTCTCTCTCTCTCTCTCTCTCTCTGTCTCTCACTCTCTCTGTCTCTCTCTCTCTCTCTCTCTGTCTCTCTCTCTCTCTCTGTCTCTCTGCTTGTTGGCAACACAAATAAATTCAGCCCCCCGACACACGAGCGCACACACACACGAGATAAGAGGGCAAAATCCTCATGTGGGGAAGAAGGCAGGGTTGACAGAGACAGTAGAGAAATGAAGACAGGATTTTCAAAGAGCTGCAGGCTAGCACTGATGAAGCAAACCTCTTCAAGCATTGCTGGGGCAGGTAGGAACGTTTCAGTACACAGGAAACATCTGGGAAAGCACATTTAGGGAGAAGATTCCAACGCAAAAATGCGCGAAATTGCTGGAGAAGCTCAGCAGGTCCGGCAGCACCTGTGGAGAGAAATCAGAGCTAACATTTTGGGTCCAGTGACCCTCCCTCAGAACTGCAATTTCTTCTTTTATTCACTCGTGGGGCATGGACGTCGCTGGCTGGGCCCAGTATTTATTGCCCCATCCCTAGTTGCCCCTTGAGAAGGTGGGGGTGAGCTGCCTTCTTGAACCGCTGCAGTCCATGTGCTGTGGGTTGACCCACAATGCCCTCAGGGAGGGAACTCCAGGATTTTGACCCAGCGACAGTAAAGGAACTGCGATATATTTCCAAGTCGGGATGGCGAGTGGCTTGGAGTGGAACTTGCAGGGGGTGGTGATCCCATGTATCTGCTGCCCTTGTCCTTCTAGATGGAAGTGGTCGTGGCTTTGGAAGGTGCTGTCTGAGGATCTTTAGTGAATGTCTGCAGTGCATCTTGTAGATGGTACACACTGCTGCTACTGAGCGTCAGTGGTGGAGGGAGTGGATGTTTGTCGATGTGGTGCCAGTCAAGGGGACTGGGGGTGAGCTGATATCTTGAACTGCTGCAGTCCATGTGCTGTGGGTTGACCCACAATGCTGTGAGGGAGGGAATTCCAGGAATTTGACCCAGCAACCCTGAAGGAATGGTGATATATTCCCAAGTCCGGACGGCGAGTGGCTTGGAGGGGAATTTGCAAGGGGTGGTGATCCCATGTATCTGCTGCCCTTGTCCTCCGAGGTGGAAGTGTTCATGGGTTTGGAGGGTGATGTCTGAGGATCTTTAGTGTATTTCTGTAGTACATCTTGTAGATAGTACACACTGCTGCTACTGAGCGTCAGTGGTGGAGGGAGTGGATGTTGGTGGTTGCTGTGTCAATCAAGTGGGCTGCTTTATCCTGGATGGTATTGAGCCTCTTGAGTGTTCTTGGACTGTCCCCATCCAGGGCAAGTGGGGAGTATTCCATCTCACTCCTGACTTGTACCTTGTAGATGATGGGCAGGCTTTGGGGAGTTAGGAGGTGAGTTACTCACCGCAGTGTTCCTAACGTTTTTTAGCCACTGTGCTTGTGTGGTGAGTCCAGGCCAATGATAAACCCCCAGGATGTTAGCAGTGGAAGATTCAGTGATGGTAACACCATTCAACGTCAAGGGATAGTGGTTAGATTGTCTCTTGTTGGTGATGGTCATAACCTGGCATTGGTTACTTGCTACTTGTCAGTCTCAGCCTGGATATGGTCCAGATTCTGTTGTATTTGATTATGGACTGCTTTAGTATCTGAGGAGTCATAAATGGTACTGAACATTGAACAACCATCAGTGAACATCCCCACTTCTGACCTTATGATGGAAGGAAGGTCATTGATGAAGCAGCTGAAGATGGTAGCCAGAAATACATATAACAACCTTCACGACACTAAACTGACAGCAAATGGAAGTCACATGTAAATGTCAGGGTCATGGGGACAGCTGTCACTCTGGGTGGGGGAATTTGTATGGGTGGAGAGAGAGGTGAAAGGTGAGGGGGACAGGAACATCTGGGGAGAGAGAGGGCAAGATGAGATTGAGGTTTGAATCTTTAATGGTGAGGATCATTGAACTCAGAGACTGAGGGGGGAGAAAGGGAGTGAAGTTATCCCAGATTGTAACGAAGATGATAAAGGGGGGAGGGGGCGAGTGGACACAGAGAGGACTAGGCACAAGAGGAACACAGGAGAGGGCAAGGTGTGATTAAACGATGCACAAAGACGTCTACGTTGGTGCATTGTACAATGCACAGCTGCCGTGCCTTAGTAACATGATTGTATGAGCCAGTTTTTATGACACATCTGTCAGTGGACAGTTGCTCAGCTCTGAAAAGCAGCAAGATAATGGAATTTGCAGTGAGTGGACAGAGGGAGGGAGAGAGTGATGAGATCCAGATGGTGAACCTACCCCCAGCCAGCAATCTAATCTAATTACAAGGGGGAAGAGCAAGCTAATTTCGACGCAGGTCTGCATCGATTATACACAACGACAATGTGAAGGCTCTTGAATGGATGAGATTCCTTTTGAACACAGGAGAGCATCAACTCATCCACATCCACAGTCTTATAACTTGGTGCAGAGCAGAGCAACTCTCCCTTAATGTTGTAAAACATCCCGAGGCGCTCTGCAGGAAAGCATTACCAAATTATATTTGCACGGAACACTCAAGGGGTTGTGAGAACAGATGACCAAAAGAGAGTAGTAGGGACGTGGAACACACCGCCGGCAACAGTAGCAGAATCGCCAACTTTCAGGGCATTTAGATGGTCATTGGATAAACATATGGACGAGAATGGAATAGTGTAGGTTAGATGGGCTTCAGATTGGTTCCACAGGTCGGTGCAACATCGAGGGCCAAAGGGCCTGGACTGTGCTGGAATGTTCTATGGTCTTTGATAAAGAGGCGTAGATCTTAAGAAGCATTGTAAAGGAGGAGACTGGAATGAAGTGGTGGATCAGGGATCCAAGGCGTGATGCATCTTCACTGTTATGGGCTCACCATTGCGTTTTGCCTCCCGCCCCCCCCCCCCCCCCCCCCCATGGAGAAACCCCCAGACTCACGGTGCTGTCAGGAAAGTTTTAATCAGCAAAAGGAAGGTGGCGACAGTGAGCAATAATGGAGGCAGACACGCAGATCAGTATCTCCCCGAAGTCAGATCACTAGGTCAGGACTTGTGTGTGGGATCTTGCTGGACATGGGGCCGGCTTCTACCTATCTCCTCCACCATCAACACAGCTTTGGGCGTACCCTCAGGCAGAGACGGGTTGCTATATGAACGGAAGGGTTTCCCTCTCCCTTCTGGAGTCACCCTGGTTCACAGGAGCAGTGTTGGTCGTCCCTATTCGCACACATCACCCCACACTCCAGCCCACGGTGAGCAAGTGGTAAGCCTGGAGATTTCGCTCCCCCATCTAAATCACTAACATATATTACAGGTGGCTGAGCTGTAAGCACTGATCCCTGTGATACCCCACTCATTACTGTCTGCCATTCAGATAAACACCCATGCATTCCTACTCTGTTTCGTGTCTGCCAACCCCACCCCCTCCATCCTTTGCCCACACCAAGGTGGCGACCATCAAATAGCGTTCACTTGAAGAGCCAGTGTCGGTGCGAGCGGTGGGCCAAATGGCTTCCTTCGGTGCCTCACACTTCCAAGATTCTGAGAAGAGGGAAAAAAAGTTGCGATAAAATGAGTGCCTCGCAAGTTTGGGCTTTTTGAAAGTCTGCCAAATGTCTCAGGAAGAGGTGGTTACGAGAGATGAGATGCTCCCAAGGTCTGAGGTCCAACATTAGGCATAGGGCAATGAACCAAATTCTCCTACTTATCTTGTACTCGCCCCATCCCACCTCACTTCCTGGGTGATGGTGGCGTAATGACCATGCCCCTGAATTAACAATCTCGTTGAGTCTTGTGGGTGGGGGCTCCAAATCCCATTGTAGCTGGTGGGCCCTTACTAAACCCCAGAATTGGAAAAGACTAATTTCAGTGATGGTAACCCATGGACAACTGTCCATCCTTGCTGGATCTGAAATGTGTCTCTCATGGCCTTTAAGCTTTTACCTAGTCTGTGACTCCAGACCCAAAGCAACTCATTGACCCTTAGTCACCCTTTGAAATGGTTGTGCAAAGGCACTCAATTCAAGGGAAATCAGGGCAGGTCAACAAAGGTGGGCTTCACTTAATGGTGTCCATGTCCCATAAAGAGTGCATTTTTAAAACAAGATACGTATGAAGGACAAGTGTGGAACACCATGACTAACCATGTAATTCAGCATTAATAACTTCATAATTACATTTTAATTCTGAATCCTAAGAGTATCATCAAAAAAAAATGAAATGTTCCTCATATGTTTGATATTTCCCATTGTAACATTGTCACATTTTCTGCATCACTAATACCTTAAAAAAAACTCATTTGAAGTTATGGCCTTTTATAGTTCATCATTTATAGTACATTCTTTGAAACAATTAGCAGCACTTTTTTTTTAATATTGGAATTTTAATTGTGGAAGACAACAGGGAAAAGAATTCAATGTTTAATTAAAATTCCTAACCTTTGAACATTAATCGAGTCCTCCACATTTTAGAGTGAATGAAAAGGTCAGATTTTGGCTCGAGTTTGAAATTATTATCCTCGGGGAGATTGAATTAAGGGCACAATCTGAGTTTGTAATCTCTTCATGTGCCTCCTGTATTGCTCTGCATTTGAATAGAGCCTGTTGTTGCAGCTGATGCATTGATGATGGTCCTGCACGTTGCTCAGAAGGACGTGGGTCGTGTGCAGTCATAGTTTTTCAGCTGCCCCCACACTTCTCTGAGAGCGAAAGTGTCATATCCTGCAAGCTGACAGCGCAATTTGTTTTCAATGGAGCTCTGCGCTCATTACTGGGTGGTCTTACGTCTATGGATAAAGCATTAAAAACTCTGCCTGGACCTGTCATTGGTAGAGATTTAGAGCGTGGGAGAGTTGTGTGAGCTCTTCGCAAAAACATGGCATTGACCCTGCTCTCCAACTGCCTCAAACTGTAAGACCATTAGACCATAGGAGCTGAAGTGTGCCATTCGACCTATCAAGTCTGTATTGCCATCTAATAAAATTAGATTCCCTACAGTGTGGAAACAGGCCCTTCAGCCCATACCGACCCTCCGAAGAGTAACCCACCCAGATCCATTTCCCTCTGACAAATGCACCTAACTCTACGGGCAATTTAGCACGGCCAATCCACCCTAACCTGCACATCTTTGGGTTGTGGGAGGAAACCAGAGCACCCGGAGGAAACCCACGCAGACACGGGGAGAATGTGCAAACTCCACACAGAGAGTCGCCCGAGGCTGGAATTGAACCTCGGTCCCTGGTGCTGTGAGGCAGCAGTGCTAACCACTGAGCTACCATGCCACCGATTGTGGCTGAGCACTACCTCAGTTAGTGGGGGTAAAGAATTAAAAAAAAACAGGAGATTTGGAATCTCCTCAGTTTAGGGGACTGACTCTGTGCTGAAGAGTCACCAAGTTCTGTTCTCAATACTCTGCTTGAACCAACCAGCCTTAGGCTGACTGCCTAACCAGTGAGTCATCTTTGTATCCATTTAGGGACTGGCAATAAATGCTGGGCCCAGCCAGCGATGCCCACATCCTGTGAATGAATGAGAAGAAGGTAGCAAATCTCCTTTTGGGAAGTTACCAACAAATCTGCACACACCGACTGCCCCCGCCACCTCTCATTCAAGATGATAAAACTTGCTGTGACCAAAATAAGCACTTCCTTTCATTTCTGCTGCTTACTCGATTTACCTCTCATCTGGATCTCTCTTTCTTCAGGTCTTGTCAATAGCCTGTTCCAGCAATTTTTGTCCTCTATCTGAAATCAGAATCAAAAGAGGCAGCTTAACTCAGATTTACAAAACAACACAGTCACCAAGTTCTGTTCTCAATACTCTGCTTGAACCAACCAGCCTTAGGCTGACTGCTTAACCAGTGAGTCATCTTTGTATCCGTAGTGATTATAACAAAGCTGGCCAGATGGACCTCATAGAATCTGAGTTCCCTGATTGAGGCTGTTAACCTGGTCCAATCAGGGAGCCCTGGATGACAGATATAAACAGGAGTGACCCTGGCCAAACTGGCCATTAACAGGTCCAGGCAGCGGGCCGTGGAGGGGGTCCTTAGAGCCAACTGCCTGCCCCTCTTCTGTGGTTACGTTAGAGCCCGGGTGTCCTTGGAGAAGGAGCACGCGGTGTCCACCAACACCCTGGAGTTGTTCAGGGAGAGGTGGGCACCGCAGGGAGTGGAGTGCATCATTTCTCCCTCCAACTCTATTTTGATTTAGTCCCTACCCTCCCCTTCACTGTTTTGATCACACAGCACTGCCCTTTGATGTGAAGGGCAGTGTTTGTCACTGGCCACCCGGGTGTTTTCCTATCTTCATGGTGGTGGAAATTTAAATAAAGATTCGTGCACCTTGTGTCTCTCACTGTGTCTCACACCTACACACACACACCATGGGTGCTGGAGGAAATAAGCACTACCACAGTTCGGCGGTAGTGTGGGGTTAAAAGAAAGAAAAAGAAAAAAAAAGAGAAAATAAATTAAACAGGACTTCAAAGTTTGTGAGAAGATTTGTAGCTCGGGTGCTCGTTGTTATGGTTCTGTTTGCCGAGCTGGGAATTTGTGTTGCAGACGAATTCCCAGCTCGGTGAACAGAACCACAACAATAAACAGGAGTGTCACAGGTTCTGTTTACTCTAACAAATACAGGAGCGTCGGGGGGTCTGAGGGCTGGGTCTGAGCGAACTGGATCAGTGTCAAGGACTCTCCATATGTGAATAAAGGCTGGCTTGGTGCCAGAATACCAGCCTCTGGGGAGTTATTTCGGTATCAGTCAACAAATTGGGAGACCATTTCACCTACTGTGCCTGTGTTATCTCTTTGAGGGAACTAGCCAATGACTCTCACCATGGCCCACGTGTGTTCGATTGATTTCCTGTTGGAAGTGACGGAGTGAATTTGTATTTCAGACCGTAACAGTTCCCCGTGTGAAAGTGAGATTCTCCGTGTCTCCCTCTTTTGCCAACTCAACAGAAGTTACTGACGTTTTGCCTGTGTTAACGAAAGTAGAGATGAGCTACCAAATCTCATCATTCTACAACTAATCAGGATCAATGCAAGAATGCCAAATTTCAAACCATCGCAGCAATTTATTTCGCTGGATGTAAGGTCCTGATGGGCTGATTCTGATTGGCTGAGTCATTGCAGAAAGCAAAAGGGAACTATTGGGTCCTGGAGCACCCGGGTAATTCAAAGAAGTCTTCAACATGCAGTTATATAAAGGATTAAGCTGGAATGTGTCCAGAAGACATTTGCCAGGATGTGGCCAGGTCTGGAAGGATTGATAGCTGGGGACTTCTTTCACTGGAGAGCAGGAGGGTGAGAGGTGACTTGATAGAAGTATATAAAATAATGAGGGGTATGGATAGAGTTAATGGTCATTATCTCTTCCCTAAAGTAGGGGATTTCAAGACTAGGGGGCACATTTTTAAGGTGAGAGATTTAAAAAAAAGACATGACGGGCAAATTTCTTACACAGACGGCGGTTTGCGTGTGGAGTGAACTTCCTGAGAAAGTGGTGGATGAGGGTGCAGTTACAATGTTTAAAAGACATTTGGATCAGTACATGAACAGGAAAGGTTTGGAGGGATATGACCAGGCAGGTGGGACTGGCTTAGTTTGGGATTATGTTTCGGCATGGACTGGTTGGGTCTGTTTCCGTGCCGTATGACCCTGTGACTCATTTGTTTGTAGGGAACAGGTTCCTGTGTCCACATGTATCCTGCTTTTAACAAGTACAAGTGAGCCATGTCAGAAGCTAGGCTGATTCCCTTAAAACGGTTGTGAGTGTAGCTATCGGCACACACAGGATTGCTCAGCAAGTGCTGCACAATCCTAGAATCAGCTGGAGGGTCTCGTATTTATGGGTGTGAGGCTAAGAGATCCAGCAAGAATCAAATTCTGGGCAACCAGTGCTTTGTTCACTCTGTGTTGTTGCAAACCAGATAAAGAAGGATCGATTAGCAATGATGAGAAGCCCCCTTCCAATTTAAAACTATATCCTGCATGAAAACTGTAACAGCTCTGCATTACAGTCTGGATGTGCTACCAACCTCAGTCTCCGGCCATTAATTCAATCTTATTCCCCTGAAACCTCTAAATAGAACTTGTATATTTTTCCATCAGTAAATTGTCAATGTGTTTCTTTTTGTACTGAGAACCTTATCTCTACCCCTGAGATGAACACTCAACTGGTTACATTAATTTTTTATACATCCAAACTTCCTGACTAGTCACTGAGTGCCTGATGTACTATTGATTTCCGTGCTAAATTTCTGCTCTTAATCGACTGAAGACCTGAACCAGCCACAGAACAAAGGGTTCGCTTCCAGCTTTATGTATCCATCAGATGAAACCGATGCTACTGACTGAGATTTAATAATGAAGGACCTTGCGCAAATGCACATTTTTTTTTTCTTACTCTGCCTCTGATCGGATCAATTTCCTATCCATCGCATCGCCGACACAGTCAGTTCTGGGAAATGACCATCTGCAGCATTGTTCCTTAACCGACCGGCTGCTAGCAGAGGATTTAGATGTACGCAGGTGCAGGATTGGGCCATTCTGCCCCACAAATCTGTGCTAGTCTTACTACTCACAGTCTATCTAACTCATTTCAATCTTATAACTCATCTCTCTGTACCCATTCACTCACTCTGCAGCATGGTGATAGGGGTCTTCGGGGCTAATGGCATTGTGCTAGTGAGACAGAAGTCAGACCAATACCGTGGGAATGTGAGTTCAAATCTCACCATAGGGTCATAGAGATGTACAGCAAGAAAACAGAGCCTTCAGTCCAACTTGTCCATGCCGACCAGATATCCTAAATTAATCTAGTCGCATTTGACCCATATCCCTCCAAACTCTTTCCATTCATATACCCATCCAGATGCCTTTTAAATGCTCACTGTATACACGCATCATCCTCTGCATGTACAGGTTCCCCTTATGTCCCTTCTAAATCTTTACCCTCTCACATTAAACCTATGCCCTCTAGTTCTGGACACCCCCACCCTGAGGAAAAGACTTTGTCTATTTACCCTATCCATGCCCCTCATGATTTTATAAACTTCTATAAGGTCACCCCTCAGCCTCTGACGCTCCAGGGAAAACAGCCCCAGCCTGTTCAGTCTCTCCCTGTAGCTCAAACCCTCCAACCCTGGCAACATCCTTGTAAATCTTTTCTGAACCCTTTCAAGTTTCACAATATCCTTCCTATAGCAGGGAGACCAGAATTGCACACAATATTCCAACAGTGGCCTAACCAATGTCCTGTACAGTCACAACATGACCTCCCAACCCCTGTACTCAATACTCTGACCAATAAAGGCAGGCATACCAAAACCTTCTTCACGACACTCTCCACCCGACTCTCCATCAATTCAGTGGGAATTGATACTCAATTAATACATCTCAAATTAAGAGCCAGCCTCAGTAATGGCATCTGTGATACTAGCATTGATTGGTGTAAAAGTAAGACCTGGTTCACTCATGCCTTTTAGGGAAGGAAATCTGCCAACATCACCAGCTCTGGCCTTCATGTGATTCTAATCAGCTCGTTGGTGTTGCAGTTCAACTTCGCTGTCCTTGGAAGAAGGCTGATCTGTGATTCCTTCTATAGTCAAATAGTTTAGCATCACTCAATTTCTGGGATATGTATAAAGATGGGCTATTTGAAGGCAGGATCTTGGGGGATTATCAGGAAATGGAGTACCCGTGAAGGATTGAGTTAAAACCGTCAGGGCTGATGAATAGGAAATTAGGTAAAAGATGCATAATTATTGGAAATAAATGTTTAGGGGTGGCATGGTGGCTCAATGGTTGGCACTGCTGCCTCATGGCGCCAGGGACCCGGGTTCGATTCCATCCTCGGGCGATTGTCTGTGTGGAGTGTGCATATTCTCCCTGTGTCTGCGTGGGTATCCTCCCGCAGTCCAAAGATGTGCAGGTTAGGGTGGGTTGGCCATGCTAAATTACCCATAGTGCCCAGGAACGGGCAGGATGGGTGAATTAGCCATGGGAAATGCAGGGTTACGGGGATAGGGTAGGGGGCTGGGTCTGGGGGCGATGCACTTTGCAGAGTCAGTGTGGACCCGATGGGCCAAACGGCCAGTGTAAGGATTCTGTATTTGAAAGTGGGTGTAATTTGCAAACCCAGAATTTGTCGCCCATTCCCTTTGGACTTTGAATTGTTTGACTGGCTTGGTTGTTACAGGGAGCATTGCTGTAGGGCTGGAGTCACGTGTAGGCCAGACCAGGCAAGGACAGCGGATCTCCTTCCCTAGGGGGTATCAGTGAGCTAGAAGAGGGCCTTTCGACAAGCCCAGCCTTGGAAGATTGGAAAAGGAAAAATATGCGTGTGAGAGAGAGAGAGAGAGAGAGAGAGTTGAATGGGGAGGGTTGACTGATGTATAGACAAAGTTAGAGTAGTGCTAGAAAAGCACAGCAGGTCAGGCATCATCCGAGGAGCAGGAAAATCGACATTTCGGGCAAAAGCCCTTCATCAGGCCTGATGGGTAGACAAACCAACTCTTCAATTCAACCTCCTTTTGAAAGATATCACCATGGCATTGCCTCAACCCTGCTCTGACGCCTGAGCTGGGGGTAACGATTGAGCCCAGATCCTAATCAATCCAACACTCCAAAATGTAACGCGGTCAATCCGGGATCTACTTACGTTCAACATTGAACCTTTCCCGTGTCATCCACCCCTCGTCTGTTCGCCGGTCCATCTGTCAGCCTCTGAAGAAGGCGCATACTGTTCATGAAGGGTGAACTCTGTTCTTCTCTCTCCACAGGTGCTGCTGGATCTGCTGAGCTGCCCCAGCACTTCCTGTTTTTGTTTTATTTTGCTAAATTAGGATTGAGCCTCAGGCGAGTGTGTAAGATTACAGGACGTTTTTCACAGAAAGACAGAGGAGGGTCGGCCTGGTTTCTTGGTCAATAAACATCCTCCAAGCAACATGATTGAAAGAAGCATTATTAACCATTTATTGTCCATCCCTAACTGACCAGAGGGAAGTTAACTGTGACACCCACATTGCTGTGGGTCTGGAGTCACATGTAGGCCAGACCAGGTAAGGACGGCAGATTCCTTCCCTAAAGGACATGAGTGAACCACATCCATTTTACCTGAAAATCGACAATTATTAGAATCCCTGCAATGTGGAAGTAGGTGATTTGGCCCATCGAGTCCACACTGACCCTCCACCCAGACCCACAATCCTACCCCACCTTTCCCACGGCTAACCCATCCAAGGCTGGGGCAATTTAGCACTAGGAGAAAGTGAGGACTGCAGATGCTGGAGATCAGAGTCGAGAGTGTGGTGCTGGAAAAGCACAACCGGTCAGGCAGCATCCGAGGAGCAGAAGAATCGCGTTTCGGGCAAAAGCCTTATTCCTGACGAAGGGCTTATGCCCGAAACGTCGATTCTCCTGTTCCTCGGATGCTGCCTGACCTGCTGTGCTTTTCCAGCACCACACCCTTTGGCAATTTCCCAACCTGCACATCTTTGGACTGTGGAGTGGTGGTGGGGGGAACTGGAGCACCCGGAGGAAATCCGTGCAGACACGGGGGGGGGGGGGGGGGGGGGGGGTGGAATGTGCAAACTCCACACAGACAGTCACCCGAGACTGGAATCAAACCCGGACCCCTGAGGCAACAGTGCTAACCACTAAGACACCGTGCCACCAAAACTGACTCGTGCTCACCGTTAGGTGATTAATTCCAGATTTTTAGCTGGCTGCATTTCTCACATTACACTCCAGAAGTGGTGAGAGGTGTTAGGTGAAGGAATTTTCCTCCCTGATGCCTTGTTTCAGGAGTGGGAAAGACACGCTTTCCAATTGTTCAGAAGCTTGCTTCGTCCACACCTGGAGTACTGTGTGCGATTTTGTCTCCTTACCTCAGGAATGATATACTCACATCCAAGAGAATTCACTAGTTTTTGATCCCAGGGTGGTGGAGTCTTCTGAAGAGAGATTGGGCAAAACCGGGCCTGTATTCTCTAAGGTTTTGAACAATGAGAGGTGATTTCATTGAAACTTCCAATGGGGGGTTAAGGGGACAGAAAGGATTGATGCAGCTACGCTGCTCTCCCTTGTTGGGAAAGGCTAGAACAATTCCATAATAAAAGGAATGCCACCTCGGACCAAGATGGGAAGAATTTTGATTTCGCTCAGAGGACCTTTGGATTGCCTACACCAGAGGAAGCTAAGCCTCAGTGTATGTTTGAGGTAGAGATGGATAATAAAAGCCTGGTGGGGTGTGGGATTGCGGGGATAATGTGGATAAAAGGCAACAGTTGGCCAGGCAAAAGTGAGGACTGCAGGTGCTGGAAACCAGAGTTTAGATCAGTGTGGTGCTGGAAAAGCACAGCAGGTCAGGCAGCATCCGAGGAGCAGGAAAATCGACGTTTCAGGCAAAAGCCCTTCATCAGGAATGATGAAGGGCTTATGCCCAAAACATTGACTCTCCTGCACGTCGGATGCTGCCTGACCTGCTGTGTTTTTCCAGCACCATTCTAATCTTGACTCTGATCAATTGGCCCGGACTGTGGGAGGGGCCAGGTTGGATGGGCAAAATGGCCTACCTTTGTTCCTACATTCCTCCCTCCTCTCTCGCTGGTACAGTATCTGATGGAAAAGCTACCTTAGTGAGCTCTATGACCTTCCCTCGTTCTGTACTTATCAGCTCATCCAGCGATGCATCCGTTTCACTGACTTGGATCCCTGCCCAAGGAGTGATTGCTCTAATCTGCTGCTGTCAGCCAGACCTACTCTCCATTGGAATGCATCGGGATTGACTCAGTAGTTTCTAAATCCAAATTACCTATTATCTGGCTGGGCCTGCATACCCAATGCCTCACCTCCTGATTAGATTCTGAGAATCACAGGGTTTGGAGAGTTAATTAAAAGTGGACTCCGCATCCCTTACAGTTTTAACCAGCTCCCTGTAACAGGCGGGGCACAGTAGATATCACTCCCAGTAATTCACTGATTGCTTTACTCATATGGTGACCACATCGTGTGGAGAGAGAATGGGGTGCCTTCGGGCTTAACGTGGCCAAGTTGACATAGATTTGAGAGGCTAGAGGAGGTTGCAGAGATAGGGACGGGGTGGAGGAGCAGGAGGAGGTTACAGAGATAGGGAGGGGGTGTAGGGGCTGGAGGAGGTTACATGGATAGGGAGGGGATGTAGGGCTGGAGGAGGTTACAGAGATAGAGAGGGGGTGTAGGGGCTGGAGGAGGTTACAGAGATAGGGAGGGGGTGGAGGGGCTGGAGGAGGTTACAGGGATAGGGAAGGGGTGTAGGGCCTGGAGGAGGTTACAGGGATAGGGAGGGGGTGTAGGGGCTGGAGGAGGTTACAGGGATAGTGAGGGGGTGTAGGGGCTGGAGGAGGTTACAGCTGTATCTAACCTTGCATGCACTTGAGATAAGGTTTCACACTAAACTTAACATGCAGGATCACAGAGGCAGATGCCATCACACACGTCAAATGCTGCAGATCCTGAAATCAGTCCAGGGAAAAGTGACAGACTCAGCGGTTCCAGCAGAGTGATAAACAATCCTAAATTTGCTTTGACGCCCTGGCAGATTGTCTGCAATCCTTTCTCTGCCTGCCCAGCCCTGTATACGTCCAGCAGTTTCTGACTTTAGTGAAGTTTCCTTTATGAGTTCACAAATACCACTTGTGCCTCATTTCACTCACATCAATATCCTTTAAAACCTCTCTTTTACCTTCTGAAAATGTTTGTCAGACTTTACTTCTAAATCCACTCATGCTGAGGGTTTCAATTGGAGAATAAAAGACAGACTAATTTGTTCAAGTCTGATATACTTTGGTGTTTGGAGACCCTTTAGTTCTCTCTTGTTTTCTCCATGGCAACACCTCAGCCAGTCAGAGGAGCCCTGTCAACCAACCAGCACCCTTTTCTCCTTTTGCGACTGTTTGAAATTTGGTATTCTTGCATTGATCCTGATCGATTGCAACTCCTGACATCTACAATTGTTTTTATTCACTTGTGGGATGTGGGGCATCGCTGACTGGGCCCAGCATTTATTGCCCATCCCTAGTTGTCCCCTTAAGAAGATGGGGTTGAACTGCTGCAACCTACCTGCTGTGGCTTGACCCACAATGCCCTTCAGGACGAAATTCCAGGATTTTGACCCAGCGACACTGGAGATATATTTCCAAGTCTGGATGGTGAGTGGCTTGAAGGGGATCTTGAAGGCGGTGGTGTTCCCATGTATCTGCTGCCCTTATCCTTCTCGATGGAAGTGGTCATGGGTTTGGAAGGTGCTAAATGTATACACCAGGCCTACTGTGTGTTGGTGGTAGAGGGGGAGGATGCTTGCAGATGTGTGTTAATCAAGCCGGCTGCTTTGCCCTGGATGGTGTTGAGCTTCTTGAGTGTTGTTGGAGCTGCCCCCATCCAGGCGAATGGGGAGTATTCCATCACACTCCTGACTTGTGCCTTGTAGATGGTGGGCAGGCTTTGGGGAGTCAGGAGGGGAGTTAGGGCAAATAGGGCAACAAATCCTGAATGCTACAGTTCAATCACAGACTAAACAAATTCGAACTACAGAATCTCAACCGATTTGCAAAACTAAGGAAGACAAAACCGACTGTTAACTGTCAATGTTAACATTAAAATATTATCAATAATCTCTGATTCAAAAGCTGCAAGATTGAACAACCTACTCTTCATGAACAGTTCAGAGACAGATTCTATATCTGCATTTATTTTAACTTTCATTGTTTTGGGTTTGTGTGTGTATATCCGTGTGTGTGTGTCTGTATGAGACAGCATGTGAGCACGTGTGCCTGTGCGTTTGTATGTGTGTGCGTGTGTGCATGTGTGTGTCTGTCTGTGTGAGAGAGAGCGTGTGTAAGTGTATGTGTGTGCTTGGTGAGACAGTGTGTGTCTATGTGTATGTATGTGTGCCTGTGAGAGAGAACATGTGCGTGTGTGTGAATGTGTGTGAGAGAGAGCATGTGTATGTGTATGTGTGTGTGAGAGAGAGACAGCATGTGTGTGGGTGTGTGTGCATGTGTGTATTCGTGTGTGTGTGCATGTGTGTGTTTGTGTGTGTGAGAGAGTGTGTGAGTGTGTGCATGTGTGTGTGCGCGTGTGTGAGAGAGTGTGTGTGTGCGAGTGTGCGCATGTGTGCGCGTGTGTGAGTGTGTGCGTGCGCGCGTGTGTGCATGTGTGTGTGTGTGCGCGAGTGTGCGACTGTGTGTGAGAGTGTGTGTAAGTGTGCGCGTGTGTGAGTGTGTGTGTGTGTGAGTGAGAGTGTGTATGTGAGAGTGTGTGTGTGAGAGTGTGTGTGTGTGAGAGAGTGTGTGTGAGTGTGTGTGTGTGAGTGTGTGAGTGTGCGTGTGAGAGTATGTGTGTGTGAGTGAATGTGTGTGTGTGTGAGTGTGCGTGTGTGTGAGTGTGAGTGTGAGAGTGTGTGTGTGTGTGAGAGTGTGTGTGAGTGTGTGTATGTGAGTGTGTGTGTGAGTGTGTGAGTGTGCGTGTGAGAGTATGTGTGTGTGAGTGAATGTGTGTGTGTGTGAGTGTGCGTGTGTGTGAGTGTGTGAGTGTGAGAGTGTGTGTGTGTGTGAGAGTGTGTGAGTGTGTGTGTGTGAGTGTGTGAGTGTGAGAGTGTGTGTGTGTGTGAGAGTGTGTGTGTGTTGACTGCCCATTCTATTCCCATTTACTAATTAATAATCTCACTCCTTGCTAATTCAGGTTAAATTGGTTCCTTTTTGAAGCATAGATTTATTCGGGCCTGGGAGAAAGTTATCCACAAGGGAAGAATCTGTTACAAATCAACTTTGTTGCGACCAACTGAAGGGGTTGATGAATGAAGTGGGGGAGTCAAATCATCCATCCTCACTCGAGAGTTTAACAACTTGGGGCCTCCCAGTTGGAACCATAACATCGCCCAGTGTCTGGGTATAAACATTTTACATCGAAGATTGTTAGATGTTTAATGTAAAACAAACAACTGCAGATGCTGGAAACCTGAAACAAAAACAGAAACTCAGCAGGTCTGGCAGTATCTGTGGAGAGAGAAAGCAAAGTCCCTCAGAATAATTCTGAGTCAGAAGTCACACGACACCAGGTTATAGTCCAATATGTTTATTTGAAATCACAAGCTTTTGGAGCACTGCTCCTTCATCAGGTAAAGTCTGACTTCCCCTGACAAAGGGGCAGCGCTCTGAAAGCTTGTGATTTCAAATAAACATATTGGACTATAACCTGGTGTCGTGTGACTTCTGACTTTGTCCACCCCAGTCCAACACCGGCTCCTCCACATCAGAACAGTTCTGAATAAAGGTCTGAAAACAGCAAGTGTTGGAGATCACAAGAGGTCAGGTAGCATCCAGGAAGAAGGGCTTATTGCCTTAAACATCCACTCGCCTGGTCCTCAGGTGCTGCCTGACCTGCTGTGCTTTTCAGACTCTAGCTCTCCAGAACCTGCAGTCCTCACTTTTTCCAGGGAGAGAGAGAGAGAAAGAGAGCAAGTTAATGTTTTGAGTCCAGATAACTCTTCATCAGAACCTTCTGAAGAAGGGTCACTGGACTCAAAACATTGATAGGCACTTATTAACCAACGGTTCAGAAAGATGGAATAGCAGTGGGTGTATGAAGTGAGGTTACAGATTAGATTACATTCCCTACAGTGTGGAAACAGGCCCTTCAGCCCAACATATCTACACCGATCCTCTGAAGGGCAACCCACCCAGACCCCCTTCCCTCTGACTAATGCACCTAAGACTATGGGCAATTTAGCATGGCCAATTCACCTGGCCTGCACATCTTTGGATTGTGGGAGGAAACCCACGCAGACACGGGGAGAATGTGCAAACTCTACACAGACAGTCACCCAAGACTGGATTTGAACCTGGGTCCCTGGCGCTGTGCTAACCTCTGAGCCACTGTGCCACCCCAATCTGTCCCAAATTAAGTCTAGAGGGGCTTAGTGGCTTCCCCCTGCACCTGTGCTTTGACAGGATGTGAATTATTGTGAAAATGTAGAATGCTCTAGTTTCAGTTGGGTAGCTCAGCATCAGATAACAATCAAAAAACAAATGCAATCCCTGTTCGAACAAAATCTGGTTAAAATAAAGTAGTGTTCAGAATGTTTCTGCTGATGGGTAAAATATAACCAAGGCTACTTGCAAACCTGCCTTCCGTAGGCGATTTTCCCTGTGAAGGAAGCAGCATGTGCTGTGTTATAATGGGTGATGCGAGTCCTCCTCTCATCCTGTCTGCAGAGCCCAGCAGGTTTGTCAAACAGTTGTTTGCAGAAAGTGCTGATTGCCTGTCGTTATGCCTGGCCAAACGTGTAATTTCTTTTTATATTGCACTCTTTTACTTCATGTTATCAACTTGCAAAGGGAAGGGTTTAGCTCATTCAGAGTGAATGACAGACTTGCAGTGCTGTCTCTGGATACTGAAATTTTTATCTTTGGCAAATCCACTTGCTCCATCCCCTCTGATCCCCTGCCAGCCCTACACTCCAGGTTCAAAGTCCGTTTTTTTTTTGTACATTTTCACCCCAACACCAGTGGCAGAACATTCAATATTCGCAGTCAAGATCAGAGTGGTGCTGGAAAAGCACAGCAGGTCAGGCAGCATCCGAGGAGCAGGAAAACCGATGTTTCTGTGCTTTTCCAGCACCACTCTAATCTTGACTCTGACCTCCAGCGTCTGCAGTACTCGCTTTCGCCTATTCAGTCTTCATAGCCTCACCCTCTGCAAATCTCCTTCAATTAACAGCGCTGTCTTGTTTCCCAGCTCTCCTGAGTTCAAAGTCTTCTCTCACCTTCAATGGCTGCTCATGGGTAACACAGTGGCTCAGTGGTTAGCACTGCTGCCTCACAGCACGAGGGACCCAGGTTCAATTCCAGCCTCAGGCGACTGTCTGTGTGGAGTTTGCACATTCTCCCCGTGGGGTTCTGCTGGGTGCTCCGGTTTCCTCCCACAGTCCAAAGATGTGCAGGTTAGATAGATTAGCCATGGGAAATGCAGAGTCCTAAGGATAGGGTGTGGGCCTGGGTGGGAGGCTTTTTGGAGGGTTGGTGTGAACTCAATGGGCCGAATGGCCTGCTTCCATTCTGTGATTCACTGAATTCTGGTTTGGTGCCCAAATTCAATCCTCCTTTCTCCCTTTGGACCGGGTGAGGGGACAATATAAATGCAGAGTGTCTATTGATGCCACCACACCAGCCAGTGAATTGGAGGCAGAGCAGGGCTTATACAAGACTGCAACATGGCTAACCCACCTAGCCTGCACATCCCTGGGCACAATGAGCAATTTAGCATGGCCAATCCACCCTAACCTGCACATCCCTGAACACTACGGGGTAATTTAGCATGGCCAATCCACCCTAACCTGCACATCCCTGAACACTATGGGACAATTTAGCATGGCCAATCCACCCCAACCTGCACATCCCTGGACACTATGGGTAATTTAGCATGGCCAATCCACCCTAACCTACACATGCCTGAACACTATGGGAAATTTAGCATGGCCAATCCACCCCAACCTGCACATCCCTGGACACTATGGGTAATTTAGCATGGCCAATCCACCCTAACCTACACATCCCTGAACACTATGGGGCAATTTAGCATGACCATTCCACCCTAACCTACACATCCCTGGACACTATGGGGTAATTTAGCATGGCCAATCCACCCTAACCTGCACATCCCTGAACACTATGGGTAATTTAGCATGGCCAATCCACCCTAACCTACACATCCCTGAACACTATGGGAAATTTAGCATGGCCAATCCACCCCAACCTGCACATCCCTGAACACTACGGGGTAATTTAGCATGGCCAATCCACCCTAACCTGCACATCCCTGAACACTATGGGACAATTTAGCATGGCCAATCCACCCCAACCTGCACATCCCTGGACACTATGGGTAATTTAGCATGGCCAATCCACCCTAACCTACACATGCCTGAACACTATGGGAAATTTAGCATGGCCAATCCACCCCAACCTGCACATCCCTGGACACTATGGGTAATTTAGCATGGCCAATCCACCCTAACCTACACATCCCTGAACACTATGGGGCAATTTAGCATGACCATTCCACCCTAACCTACACATCCCTGGACACTATGGGGTAATTTAGCATGGCCAATCCACCCTAACCTGCACATCCCTGAACACTATGGGTAATTTAGCATGGCCAATCCACCCTAACCTACACATCCCTGAACACTATGGGAAATTTAGCATGGCCAATCCACCCCAACCTGCACATCCCTGGACACTATGGGTAATTTAGCATGGCCAATCCACCCTAACCTACACATCCCTGAACACTATGGGGCAATTTAGCATGACCATTCCACCCTAACCTACACATCCCTGGACACTATGGGGTAATTTAGCATGGCCATTCCACCCTAACCTGCACATCCCTGGACACTATGGGTAATTTAGCATGGCCAATCCACCCCAACCTGCACATCCCTGGACACTATGGGTAATTTAGCATGGCCAATCCACCCTAACCTACACATCCCTGGACACTATGGGGTAATTTAGCATGGCCAATCCACCCCAACCTGCACATCCCTGAACACTATGGGGTAATTTTGCATGGCCATTCCACCCTAACCTGCACATCCCTGGATACTATGGGGTAATTCAGCATGGCCAATCCACCCTAACCTGCACATCCCTGGACACAGGTGGCAGAGACGTGGCACGGGCAGTCACTCAACTGCGGCCAGCGAACGGTGAACGAGGTGGTGCGCCCGTCGCGGGGGGTGAGTGAAGCTTGAGGGTCTGGCGGGTGGGGGGTGTGGGGGCGAGAAGCGAAACATTTCGAGCCAGTCACAGCGAGCCATTCGCCATCAATGCTTCCTTCAGCGTGAACTAGCTCCTGTGGGCAGGTGCGTTGCAGACACAAAGGGCCGAGATTATGTTTCTGTGAACAATCAATGCGGTATGTTCTTCTAAAAATAGATACTTTTATTCGAAATTTAACATTTTTACAAGTTTACAACTATAAACAAAACTCTCAAGTACAAACATTGATATACAATTAAATCTCAAATATATAATAACCAAAATTTAACAAAAGAAAAAAAACCTCAACTAACTCCTAACAATGCAGTGTGTTAGCGCTCAGTAACACGGTCGATCTATCAGTGGCTCTGTGCAGCCAACTGCAGTATCTTCTTTGTAACTTCCACAGTATCCTCGTGCAGGTCCGGATTTCTTTGGGACTTCTGCCTTCCTCCCACTGTCAGCATCCCCCCCCTCCCCCCACTTCTCCTTCACCCGAGCAACACACTCCGAAATCACAATGTAGACGGAAGCTCATTGTCTGGAACACAATTGTCTGGTTGGGGGGAGAGAGATGCACACGGTAATGGGAAAACTGAGGAGAATTGGGAAGGTGGCACGAGACATTGCAGGGGCAATACCGTCGCTTTGTCATTTCTAATCTATTTGACTATCCTTCTGGGGCCACTCAAATAGGAACACTCAAAAACTCTCGTATTGATTTGCATTTCCATTTTATTGGCGATTTTGCCTGAGAACCCCAGAAGCTAAGAGGAAGCAATTTTCAACATAAACGTTTTTTTTTTGGTTTCCAATTTTGTACACATCTCTCAGGGCCCAGCTCTGGTATTCAAACAGACCCCCTGGCAATGATATTTCATACCACATTAAGCGATTCACTCACTGCAAAATCTCACCGACAGTGTACGTGTCGAGGGGGCCATGGCCAGCCCTGATTACCTACGCATCGTTTCCTGGATTTGTTCACTAACCTAAGTGACGGGTGTGGTGGGAATGGGGCCAGGGACTCGGAATCTTGGAAACCCTCCCGGACTCGAACGCCCCTTCCTCCCAAGTTGGTAGGAACAATCGAAAGGATGAATTTTTACTGAAGTAAGACCATAAAACATAGGAGTGGAAGCCATTCAATCATGGCTGATGGGCATTTCCACTTACCCACATTCTCCCCGAATCCCTTAATTCCTTGCGAGATCAAGAATTTATCAATCTCTGCCTTGAAGACATTTAATGTCCCGGCCTCCACTGCACTCCGTGGTAATGAATTCCACAGGCCCACCACTCTCTGGCTGAAGAAATGTCTCTTCATTTCCATTCTAAATTGCCCCCCTTTAATTCAAAGGTTGTGCCCACGAGTCCTAGTCTCCCCGCCTGACGGAAACAATTTCCCAATGTCCACTCTTTCTAAGCCATGCATTGTCTTGTAAGTTTCTATTTGATCTTCCCCCCAATCTTCTGAACTCGAACGAGTTCAGTCCCAGGATCCTACGTTCATCATACGTTAGGCCTACCGTTCCAGGGATCATCCATGTGAATCTCTGCTGGACATGCTCCAGTGTCAGTATGTCCTTCCTGAGGTGTGGACTCCAAAACTGGACACAGTATTCTAAATGGGGCCTGACTAGAGCTTTATAAAGTCTTAGTAGCACCTCACTGCTTTTACATTCCAACCCTCTTGAGATAAATGACAACATTTGCTTTCTTGACCATGGACTCAACCTGCAAGTCAACCTTTAGAGAATCCTGCACTAGCACTCCCAGATCCCTTTGTACTTTGGCTTTAGGAATTTTCTCACCGTTTATAGAATAGTCCATGCCTGTGTTCTTTTTTTCCAAAGTGCAAGACCTCACATTTGCTCACATGGAATTTCATCAGCCATTTCTTGGACCACTCTCCTAAACTGTCTAAATCTTTCTGCAGCCTCCCCACCTCCTCAGTACTACCTGCCTGTCCACCTAACTTTGTATCATTGGCGAACTTCGCCAGAATGCCTCCAGTCCCTTCACCAAGATCATTAATATATAAAGTGAACAGCTGGGGCCCCAACACTGAACCCTGCAGGACACCACTTGCAACCAGCTGCCATTCCAAAAAATAACCTTTTATCCTAACTCTCTGCCTTCTGTCAGACAGCTAATCCCCAATCCATGCCAATAGCTCACCTCGAACACCATGGGCCCTCACCTTACTCAGCAGCCTCCTGTGAGGCACCTTATCAAAGGCCTTTTGGAAGTCTAGGTAGATAACATCCACTGGGTTTCCCTGATTTAACCTATTTGTGACCTCTTCAAAGAATTCTAACAGGTTTGTCAGGCACAACCTCCCCTTACTAAATCCTTGCTGCACTTGCAAGAATTTAGAAAGCTCATCCTTAACGATGGATTTTAGAATTTTGCCTACAACCGAAATGGAGAGAGACTCCAGAAAAGGTGCAGCACAGAGGGATCTGGGCTTTCTGAGACGTGGAACGCAGAATGCTAGCGTGCAGGCGCAGCAAGTAATTAAGAAGGAAAAC
The DNA here is from genome assembly GCF_037043375.1 of Chiloscyllium plagiosum. NCBI lineage: Eukaryota > Metazoa > Chordata > Chondrichthyes > Orectolobiformes > Hemiscylliidae > Chiloscyllium > Chiloscyllium plagiosum. Next base: position 12,449,867 of record NW_028270183.1, read on the forward strand.
AGAATGGAAGAGAACGGAAAATGGAAAAACAAGCAGATACGAGGGCGTACGTGGAACGTCTGCACACATGGGTATACAGGCGTTTCCCCCTCCCCCACTATCTGAAAGTGGAGTGTTCCTATGAAACCTTTGGTGAGCCAAAGTGGCGTAAAGTGAAGAAGCAATTACCATTCGTTTATGGGGGGTGGGGAGGGGGGTATTTCTGAGTGTTCCCAGAGCCATTGAATAGCTGACTGAATCATACCAAATAACACACACAACCTAAAACAACACGAACGTATAGTAAAAGTGGGAATGATATGATAAATACACAGTCTATATCAAGTAGAAATAACGTATGGACAGTGTCGCTTCACTCAGCAGAATTGGAAGACAGCCAGCACTCTGGATGGCTGAGAGGTGGTGAGGCTGACTATATGTTCAACTGAGGTTGGGTTGCTGGGAGGTACAGGAGACTGGGGTGTTGGAGAGAGAGAGAGAGAGAGAGGAAGGGGGTCATCTATCAACACTTTGGGGGTGACACCGCTCTCGCTGCGGGTGCATTTTCGTGAAAGCGAAAATCCTCTTTCGGTTAGTGAAAACAGGTACTGGAGTCAGTCTTTCGTGAAAGCGAATTGGGGTTAAAGCAGATGTTTGAAAGTGGGGGTAAGTGGATGAAGTCCATGCAAGGGCTTATGTAAAACATGCAGGGATATACCAATGTCGCTCACATACAGCACGGAAACAGACCCTTCGTCCATTCTCACCAGGTTTCCCAATACAAACTAGTCCCATTTGTTTGGCCCAAATTATTCTAAATGTTTCCTATTCATGCCCCTGTCCAAATGACTTTTGAATGTTCTAAAGCTCTACCCACATCGACAAGACAAAAACTGAAAGAACCATGGGTGCTGTAAATCAGAAACAGAAATCCCAGGAAAAGCTCAGTCGGTCTGGCAGCATCTGTGGAGAGAAACCAGAGTTAACATTTCGGATGGAGAGAGAAAAAGGGTCATTGGATCCAAAACATTAACCCTGTTCCTCTCTCCGCAGATGCTGCCAGACCTGCTGAGCTTCTCCACCCATTTCCCGTGTTTCTGTTCCTGACCCTCCCACTTCCTCTGGGAGTTTGTTCCAGTGTGCGTGGGGAAACATGGGTGTATGCAGAAGGGACTAATGTAAGGGTGTAGGTGAAGGAAGGTGTGCAAGGGACTGGGAGGAAGCAGAAAGGACAGTACAACAACATATTGATAAAAGCTCAGATGGGATTGTGAGAGAGATGGGAACTGGGGATGGGACAACTACCTATGTGTTAGTGACATGGTAGCTCAGTGGTTAGCATTCCTGTCTCACAGCGCCAGGGACCCAGGTTTGAATCCAGCCTTGGGCGACTGTCTGTGTGGAGTTTACACGTTCTCCGTGTCTGTGTAGGTTTACTCCAGCTTCCTCCCATGATCACAAAGGTGTGCAGGTTAGGGTGGATTGGCCATGCTAAATTACCCCATAGTGTTCAGGGATGTGCAGGTTAGGGTGGATTGGCCATGCTAAATTACCCCACAGTGTTCAGGGATGTGCAGGTTAGGGTGGATTGGCCATGCTAAATTACCCCATAGTGTTCAGGGATGTGTAGGTTAGGGTGGATTGGCCATGCTAAATTACCCCATAGTGTTCAGGGATGTGCAGGTTAGGGTGGATTGGCCATGCTAAATTACCCCATAGTGTTCAGGGATGTGCAGGTTAGGGTGGATTGGCCATGCTAAATTACCCCATAGTGTTCAGGGATGTGTAGGTTAGGGTGGATTGGCCATGCTAAATTACCCCATAGTGTTCAGGGATGTGTAGATTAGGGTGGATTGGCCATGCTAAATTACCCCATAGTGTTCAGGGATGTGTAGATTAGGGTGGATTGGCCATGCTAAATTACCCCATAGTGTTCAGGGATGTGTAGATTAGGGTGGATTGGCCATGCTAAATTACCCCATAGTGTTCAGAGATGTGTAGATTAGGGTGGATTGGCCATGCTAAATTACCCCATAGTGTTCAGAGATGTGTAGATTAGGGTGGATTGGCCATGCTAAATTGCCCCATAGTGTTCAGAGATGTGTAGTTTCGGTGCATTTGTCAGGGATTAATGTAGGGAAATGGGTCTGGGTGGGTTACTCTTCAGAGGGTCGGTGTGGACTTGTTGGGCCAAATGGCCTATTTCCACACTGTAAGGAATCTGTGGGAGAAAGTGAGGACTGCAGATGCTGGAGATCAGAGTCGAGCGTGTGGTGCTGGAAAAGCACAGCAGGTCAGGCAGCATCCGAGGAGCAGGACAATAGACGTTTTGGGCATAAGCCCTTCATCAGGAATGAGGCTTGTGAGCTGAGGGGGGCTGAGAGATAAATGGGAGGGGAGGGGAGTGGAGGGGAGGGGGATGGGGCTGAAGGGAAGGTAGCTGGGAGTGCGATAGGTAGGTGAAAGTGGGGGAGAAGGTGAGAGGATGGAGCGGATAGATGGGAAAGGTGATGGAGGCACCACCCTCTTGACCTGTCCATCACCTTTCCCACCAATCCGCTCCTCTCCGACCTATCACCAGTACCCCCATCTTCATCTACCTATCGCACTCCCAGCTACCTTCCCCTCAGCCCTACCCCCCTCAGCCCACAGGCCTCATTCCTGAAGGCCTTTTGCCCAAAACGTCGATTCTCCTGCTCCTCAGATACTGCCTGACCTGTGCTTTTCCAGCACCACACTCTCGACTCCGTAGAGATTCTATCACGGTTAGGGAAAAGAAACCCGACATGAAGAAAACAATTTGTTTTTCTGAAGCGTTTACGTGAAGCGTTAAAAAAAAAAGCACACTTCCTTACAAACTGCGTTCCTGCATTTGGGAGCCATCTTGACATTCAGCTTGAATATTTCTTCTGGATAATGTAGACATGACTGCCTCCTTTAACAGATGCATGTGTTAAGTATTCAGGGCACAAAGCACCACACATAGCAGCTCTGGGAATAAGCAGAAGGGTTTTTTTTTTTCTCTCTCTAATTCCAGAGAAAGAACTTTCTTTCCTGCAGCTCAGAGTGCCTGAATGAAGAGGCAGATGTGATTGTAATTGCTGACATATGGGCAGCTCCGACATTATATTCCAGCCTGGAGTCTGTATTTAAGCGAGGGGGCGCGGGGGAGAGGGAGTGCCATACTCCAAGAATGCAATATCTGAATGGGACAGCTACACTGCATTGTTAAAGGTGACCGGGGTAACTAGCGAGTGGGTGTTCTCATGAGAAGCATTTGGTCCTTTAAGTCTTCCCTATCGCTTAGATTCTGTGTCCGGTTAATGTTGAACAACGTCTCCACTTCAAGGCTGTTCAATTGTTTGGTGTTATGACTCATTCCCGCTCCATAGGAGAAACTGAGGGACCCAAGGGAAGCATTTAGGTTAAACGTGCCACCTCACACCAGTCACTTGTCTTCCTTTTAATTATTCACCCACAGGACTTGGCTGGGGATGGAGTTAGTGCCCATCCCTAAGCATAAATCACATTGTTGTGGGTCTGGAGTCACATGTAGGCCAGACCAGGTAAGGACAGCAGTTTCCTGTCCTAACGGGTATCGGTAAACTAGATGGGGTCTTATAACAATTGACTCATTTTCAACAGTAGACTCTTAATTCCAGATTTTTAATTGAGATCAAATGCCAAGGCCTGTTGCGACAGGATTTGAACCCAAGTGCTCAGAACATTACCTCTCGACTAACACTCCAGCGATATTACCGCTCGGCCATTGCCTCCCTCTCAAAAGAGATGAGAATATGGAACTCATGCTATTCCCCCACCCCCACCCCAAGGCATTGTTGAGGTTGGGTGGGTAAGTTGGAAATTTCAAGGCTGAGATGGTTAGATATTTGTACAGAAACATAACGGAATCAAGTCAGGTAGGCAATGTTAAAAGGTTTATCGGTCAGTGCCAAACTGCCTCCATCTGCCCTTGTATCGCTGAGTCTCTGCCGACAATGTGGCGAGGGCATTAGTTAGTCTCCACGAGTTCAGCCATTATGGGCGGCACGGTGCCTCAGTGGTTAGCACTGCTGCCTCACACTGCTAGGGACCCGGGTTCAATTCCCGCCTCAGGCGACTGTCTGTGTGGAGTTTGCACGTTCTCCCCGTGTCTGCGTGGGTTTCCTCCCACAGTGTGCAGGTCAGGTGGATTGGCCATGCTAAATTGCCCGTAGTGTTAGGTGAAAGAGGGAATGAGTGTGGGGTGGGTTGCTCTTCGGAGGGTTGGTGTGGACTTGTTGGGCCGAAGGGCCTGTTTCCACACTGTAAGTAATCTAATCTAATTACAAGCCCTGGATCAAATGTCGGCCCATGCTATCACTGTCAGCACACACACACACACTGGGCTAACAGTGCCAGTGCAGTACCTTGGGAGTGTTACACAGTCAGAGGTGCTGTCTTTCAAAGGAGGCCCTATCTCCTCCCTCTCAGAGGGCCATCAAATGGCAATATCCCTCCAGGAACCTCATTCGGAAATTCATTGAGTGCTGATTACCTACTCTTTCCTTACCTCTCTTTCACACTCCATCTCTCTTTTCTACACAAGCCACTTGTGTGTGGCTAATGGACCGTGACTTCTCAATCCTGCACACGAGTAGCACACCCATAAACACACATTGGAACAGAGTGTACTAGACTTTCCATTAATGGATCTGATTTGCCCCACAGACCAGCCTAGTTTTATGTGTCGTCCGCCTTGATCCCCCTACTGTAGAATCCCTACAGTAGGGAAGCAGGCCATTCAACCCAGCAAGTCCCATCCTGCTACCCTATCCCTATAACCCTGCATTTCCCATGGCTAAACCACCTAACCTGGGCACTACGGGGCAATTTAGCACGGCCATTCCACCCTAACCTGCACATCTTTGGACTGTGGGAGGAAACTGGAGCTGCCGGAGGAAATCCACGCAGGTACGGGGAGAATGTGTAAACTCCACACAGACAGTCGCCCAAAGGTGGAATCGAACCTGGGTCCCTGGCGCCGTGAGGCAGCAGTGCTGACCACTGAGCCACCTTGCTGTCCCCAAAATAGCCTCCCTTTATCAAATATATTTCCAACTCGCCTGTGGCTAACTCTAAGCTAACAGAATCACAGTGGTCTGTCCCTTTAATTTCCATGGAACTTAGTTAGCTTGTGCGGCTTCTAAACATACAGCAGGGATGGTAAGACAGATGTTCAAGTCTACTACAACAATCTGGCGGGTTCCTGAAAATCAATTCCAGCCTCTCCACACTGTCATTGAAGTGATCCATCTTCCTGACTGTGGTACGTCAGTGCAAAGCTCCTACCCATTACCAGTTCGCTGTTGAACACCAGCGATGAGTCTATAAATACAAAATGGCATTTATATATCCTCACCCCCTCTTTGCCACCTCTCCTCTGCTTTGGTTCTGGGAAATTTGAGCTCAACTCAAATTGAAAGTCTCCTCACTACATAACCAAAAAAAAAGATTCATGTTGACGTGACTGTAGGCACTGAAGCGAAGGCAGGATTGACTCCACTTTGGTCCTGTATTGTCATCTCACTCAGCGAGATGAAACGACAACTCAGCCCCCTCAGATCCCCCCGTTCCTTTCCTCCCCTCTGCCTTCCACCCTTCCTAAACCTGAGCTCATTCAAATGTCCACCATCTAACACACCCCGAGTCCTTGTTCGCTCATCGTGCACCCTAGATCTCTGCGGGAGTGCCTCTGTTGGAAAATCGCACCCTTGTTTGCAAATCCCACCTCCCCTTTTCCTGTCAGGACATCTGTAGGCTCCATCAGCTTCCCACCAACTTCCAGGAAACCTGCCTCCTTTCTATTCTGGCCTCTTGTGCATCCCATACAGAGAAAGAACAAAACCAGGCCACTCAGCCCTTTGTCCCTGATCTCCCACTCATTTCAGACCCCGGCTGATCCTATTTTAATCTCAACTCTCCAGTTTTAACTGACCCACCAATGCTGTCTGGGCCTTAATACATTCATCTCCGCATACCTTCCCTAAGTCTCTCTTTGCTGGCATGGACCAGAGAAAACCCCCTCAAAATATATTAAGAAGATAGACAAGACCCTAAACTCGTCTTACTTTAAAGACAAGTGCCAGGCATTACGTTCCGGATGCAATCCGATGGGTCGCACTACCAGATTTTAAGCAAAACACTCTTAACTGATACACAATAGTTAAGATATGGAGGTGCTAGTGTTGAACTGGGGTGAACAAAGTTGAAAATCACATGACGCCAGGTTATAGCTGAACAGGTTTATTTGAAATTGACTTTCAAATAAACCTGTTGGACCATAACCTGATGATGTGTGATTTTCAACGATAGTTAAGATACAATAAAAGAAAGAAAGAAGCAGTTAGAATAACTTAACCATCTTGGAAAACATAACAAAGTAATAGAAAATTTTACTACTAAATAGTAACTATTCCAATATAGTAACATCCCGTAAATACGCCCTTGGCAAAGGCAAATTCAGTGAAACGGATTGTCTCGCGTGCAGTCCAGGAGGAAAAGAACATCAAGAGAAAACTCAGAGAGTGAGTAGTGGGGGAGATGTACTGTAGCTTCCAAACTCAGCTTCAAGACCCCAGCAGCTGCTACAGCAAAAATAAAACTAAAAATCCTGGTTTTGTGGGAGTTTGATCTCCATTCGTTCAGGCTGCGTCTATTGTTCCAGCTGTTTTTTTTTTAAAAAGTCCCCAAGGCCTCACAAACTGTTTATTCTTGTGACTCTGGTAGACTGCTCTGCATCTCTCTCTTAAAACCTCTCTTTAAAAAGAACCGGACAAAATACACTTCTTAAAGCCATAATATCTTCACACCCTTTTCTCTTTGACTTATTCTGATGGGGGAAGCAAACTCTTGGAACCCATACCAAAAAATCTCTGAAGGCTCCTCAATGTAAAATTTTGATTGGCCACTTTGGGAAACTAGCCTACATTAAAGACGTTGTTGTTGGTTGTGTGTGAGAGAGTGAACTTTACTCCAGTTTCAATGCGTGTGTCATACACATATGCACGTGCACACATGAGTACATATACACATTCATGCAAAAACAACTGCCTACTCAAGCACATGCACACACCTTATATGTCTTTTCACTTATTCGTGTGACGTGGGTGTCACTGGCTGGGCCATCATCTATTGCCCGTCCCTAGTTGCCCCTTGAGAAGGTGGAGGTGAACTGCCTTCTTGAACCGCCGCAGTCCATGTGCTGTTAGGGAGGGAATTCCAGGATTCTGACCCAACGATATGAAGGAACGGTGATATATTTCCAAGTTAGGATGGTGAGTGGTTTAAGGAGGGGAGCTTCCAGGGGTTGATGTTCCCATGTAGCCTCTGCCCTTGTCCTTCTAGATGGTATTGATTGTGGGTTTGGAAGGTGCTGCCTGAGGATCTTTAATGAATTTCCGCAGAGCACCCTGTTGACAGTACACACTGCTGCTCCTGAGCACTGGTGGTGGAGGGAGTGGACGTGGTGCCAATCAAGTGGGTTACTTTGTCCTGAATGGTATTGAGCCTCTTGAGTGTTGCTGGAGGTATTTTCATCCAGGGCAAGTGGGGAGTATTCCATCACACTCCTGACTTGGCTCCTGGGGAGTCAGGAGGTGAGTTACTCACAGCATGATTCCTAGTCTCTGACCCAGCTCTTGTAACCGTTGTATTTCTGTGGCTCGTTCCTTTCAGTTTCTGGTTACTGGTAACTCCAGGGATGTTGACGAATACGGGAAGGGAGCCCCTCCAGTTAGGGGAACAGCGGTTTAGAATTCAGAACCCTGTTTGCACTTCTGGGCTGAAATTGACCTCCACAGCTCAGGACAGAGAATGTCTTGCTTGCATATTGTTTCAGATGTGCATGAATAGAGGCAGAAGTGAGGACTGCAGATACTGGAGATCAGAGTCAAGATCAGAGTGGTGCTGGAAACGCACAGCAGGTCAGGCAGCATCTGAGGAGCAGGAAAATCGACGTTTGAGGCAAAAGACTTTTTGCCGAGGGGTGTGTTTATAGGATGCTACTGTATTGCAGCAGTTAATTAGAAATAGGTACTGTTATGGTCCAGCCCTTCCTGATTAAGGTCGATTTTCCTGCTCCTAGGATGCTGCCTGACCTGCTGTGCTTTTCCAGCACCACTCTAATCTGGACATAAATAGCCTGCTGGTAGATTCAGCAACAATTCCTTTAACAGGAGACATTAAATTGAGGCCCACACTGGTCTGGGAAGTATCGTTTTAAATTCATGAGCGAGATGGACCAACATTTATTGCCTGTCCCTAGTTGACAGTCAGACGCATTTCGGTGGGTCTGGAGTCACATGTAGGCCAGCCCAAGGAGGGATGGCAGATTTCCTCCCCACAAGAACATTAATGAACCAGATAGGTTTCTCCCCTCACAATAGAGTCATGGTCATTATTGAAATCTTAATTCCACCATCTTCCACGGCAGGATTTGAACCCAGTTCATCAGAGCATTACCTGAGTCTCTGGATTGATAGTCTAGCGATAATACCACCAGGCTGTGCTGCATAAAACGTCGCATTGCAATATTCTAAAGAGCAGAGGATTCATCCCAAAGTCTTGCCCAGTATTTATCCCTCTTCACTGAACTGGGTCAGGGGAGATGGTGGTAATGTCACCAAACTAGGCACCAAGAAGCCAAGGATACAAATCAAACCCTGATAGCTGGTGGAGTTTAATTTCCATTCGAAACTCCGGAACTGAAAGCTAATATCAGTGATGACGCCTATCATCATAAAACCCCATCACTAATGCTCTTTCGAGAAGGAAATCTACCCCGGTCTGTCTTACGGGTGGTCACCAGAACAAACGGGTTGCCTCTTAAATAGCCAATCAAGGTTGGCAAACAAACGCCGACTTTGCCAGCAGCACCCATACCGTATGAAAGGATACACTTACAATAGTAGGTTTCTCTGGGCTCCTGTCATAGTGGGATCCTGCTGTGCACAAATCGGCTATCATTGCAAGAAACACGGACACTTCAGTCGTATTTCATTGGCTACATAGCTCTTGGGGATGTTCTGAGGCTGTGACTAATCATAGAATCGTACAGTACAGAAGAGGTCCTTCGGCCCATCGAGTCTTCACTGACAAAAGCACACTAACTCTTCACCAATCGCGTTTTCCCTCGTTCGACTCATAGCCTTGAATGTTACGACAATTCAAGAGCCCATCCACGTACTTTTTAAGGGGTGTAAGGTTTCATGAGTCAATACCCCTGCCCAGGCGGTGCACCCCAGACCCCACTACTCTCTGGGTGAAACAGCGATTCCTCAAGTCCCCTCTAAACCTCCTGCCTTGCCCCTCCCCTCCTCCTTCATGTTGAACCCTCAACTAACGGGAGCAGTTGCCTTCTGCCTCCCCTGCCCATGAGCCTCACCCAGCACTATAGAAGTGTAAGGCTTTTGTAGTGATTGGAACTGGGTGGATCACATTGAGGACGAGAGCCTTGATTGGGATTGTTTACCTGGGCCAATCAGGGAGTCCTGGCTGACAAAGAAAACCAGGAGAGCTTTGTCACCGGGTGTTGGGGATCCCCAGTGGAGGGATCTCTACGCGGGAGTCCTCCCCTTTTCTCTTGTGGATCTGGTGTGGAGGGTGCTGCACGCAGCGGTCCCCTGCAACCGCAGATTGCGGTGGTTCACGGACTCCCAGCCCAACTGCTTGTTCTGTGGCGCTGTGGAGTCCGTGGACCACGTGTATATTGGGTGTGGCCGTTTGCACTCCCTTTTTTGATTTCCTGAAAAACCTCCTCCTCTGCTTTGGGTTGCACTTCAGTCCCACGCTCCTGATCTTCGGGCACCCGGTACGGAGGAGGGAGGGCAGGTCTGAAGACCTGGATCAGTAAAACAAAATAACCTGGAGTGGTTGGGCTGCACGGTGTCCCAGTGGTTAGCACTGCTGCCTCACAGTACCAGGGACCCAGGTTCAATTCCAGCCTCAGGCACCTGTCTGTGTGGGTTTTCTCCCACAGTCCAAAGGTGTGCAGGTGAGGTGAATTGGCCATGCTAAATTGCCCGTGGTGTTAGGTGTAGGGGAATGGGTCTGGGTCGGTTGTGCTTCGACGGGTCTGTGAACTTGTTGGGCCGAAGGGCCTGTTTCCACACTGTACGTAATCTCAGTCATGACTGTCAAAGACTTGTTGAAAAAACTGTACAGAATGAAATTTTTAAAAAAATTAACCAGGAGAGGTGGGCGCCGCAGGGAGTGGAGTGCATCATTTCCCCCTCCAACTCTATTTTGATTTAATCCCTGCCCTCCCCTTCACTGTTTGATCACACAGCATTGCCCTTTGATGTGAAGGGCAGTGCTTGTCACTGGTCACTCGGGTGTTTCCTTCCTTCCTGGTGGTGGAATACGGATAAAGCTTTGCACACTTGTTGTTCTTCACTATGTCTGACACCAGCACACACACAACATGGGGGCTGGGGAAAAATAGGCACTACTGCATTTAGGTGTTAGTGTGGGGATTTATTTTAAAAAACACAGGAGAAAAAATATAAAACCAGGAGAGTTTTCAGGGAGAGGTGGGCACTGCAGGGAGTGGACTGTTTTATTTCCCATCTTTCTGGCTCCATTTCGATTTAATTCCTGTCCCTCCCCTTCACTGTTTGATCTCACAGCATTGCCCTTTGATGTGGAGGGCACTGCTTGTCACTGGCTAAGGGTGGCACAGTGGTTAGCACTGCTGCCTCACAGCACCAGAGACCTGGGTTCAATTCCCGCCTCAGGCGACTGACTGTGTGGAGTTTGCACATTCTCCCCGTGTCTGCGTGGGTTTCCTCCCACAGTCCAAAGATGTGCATTGGCCATGATAAATTGTTCACAGTGTGAGGTGCATTAGTCAGAGGGAAATGAGTCTGGGTGGGTTACTCTTCAGAGGGTCGGTGTGGACTTGTTGGGCCGCAGGGCCTGTTTCCATACTGTAATTAATCTAATTTACTCGAGTGTTTCCTTTTGTCCTGGTGGTGCAATATGAGTAAAGATTTACACACCCTTCACTGTGTCTACCACCTGCACACACACGACATGGATAAGTAATAAACAAACCATTATCAGGTGTTCGTATGGGAGTCTATTAAAAAAAGAAGACAGTGCAGAGGACTAGAAAACAAATATAAAACCAGGAGAGTTTTCAGGGAGAGGTGGGCACCGCAGGGAGTGGAGTTTTAGTTCCCCTTTCTGGCTCCATTTTAATTTAAACCCTAATCACCTCCTCCTTCACTTTTTCTCTCGCACAGACGTCGCTCCTTGTTGAGAAGATCACTGCTTATCACTGGCCACTCAGGTGTTTGCTTTCATCCTGGTGGTGGAATACGGATAAAGGTTTCCTCAGCCGATGTTTCTTCTCTGTGTCTTACACCTACACGTAAACGCCAAGGGGGCTGGGGAGAAATAGGCACTAACTGCTGTTGGGCGGTAGTGAGGGAGATTTTGAAAAGAAACCAACCACAAAATTCGAATCTCAAAAAAAAACAAACACATACAACCAGGAGATTAGAATCTCCTCAGTTGGGGGACTGACTTTGAACTGACTGACCACAGCTGGCTTACTGTGCACAAGTAAATAAAGGGGGAGATAGTCAGGCCTGCAGGTGCTGGAGATCAGAGTTGAGAGTGTGATGCTGGAGAAGCACAGCAGGTCAGGCAGCATCTGAGGAGCAGGAGAATCGAATCCACGTTTGGGGCTGAGCTGATGAAGGGCTCACGTCGTTTCTCCTGCTCCTCGGGTGTTTCCTGACCTGCTGTGCTTTTTTCCCAGCACCACACTCTCAACAAGTAAATGAAGGGTGATTTGGTGACGGGATATCAGCCTCTGTGCAGTTATCGCAGCTTTCCGTTCATCGATGCCCCGGGCTAATTGGCTACCGTTTTTGGACGACAGGTCATCGATCCGAAATGTAAACTCCTGTTTCTCGAGGAGACGCTGAGCGTTTCCAGCAGTCTCTAATGGTTTTCTCTCCCCTCTCTTTCCAGTCAGGCTGCGCAGTAGTTGGAGATTGACAGTGGGTGTGCATTGATTGAAGCCTGTGTGTGTGCAGCCACACTGAAGCGGTTTGAAGGAAGAGACTCCATCAAATTAAAAATCACACAACACCAGATTATAGTCCAACAGGTTTAATTGGAAGCACACTAGCTTTCGGAGCGACGCTCCTTCATCAGGTGATAGTGGAAGGCTCGATCGTAACACAGAATTTATAGCAAAAATTTGCAGTGTGCTGTAACTGAAATTATACATTGAAAAATTGATTGTCTGTTAAGCTCCGAAAGCTAGTGAGTTTTAACTTTGTACACCCCAGTCCAACACCGGCATCTCCAAATCATGACTACCATCAAATTAAAAATGTCTTATTTACCCACGACAAATTAGTTGCTGGGTTTTCGCGAGCAGTTCCCCCACCGAGAATTTATCACCTCTTCCACTCTTTCAGATTGGTGTGACAGAAGTGTCACCAATAATTTCACAACTTTGCCCTCTTAAAGTCTGATGTGGTAATGGTCCATTAACACAACATAATTCACCCTGGGAGCAAAGATGCTGGCTTCACACTCAGTCTGAAGTGTGGATCGTAGAGTCACTGTAACGTAGATCGTGTCCATTCAGCCCCTTGGCTCATGTTGGCTTTCTCGAGAGTAGCTCAGTGAGCCCCATTCATTTTCCTTATCCCCATCACCGTGTAATTTTGTTTTCCCCTCTTGGTATAGACTCATCCAATTCTCTTTGGAAGCCCATAGTTGATTCTCCATCCACCAAGTCTCAGGCAGTCATAGTCTTAAAGATAAACAGCATGGGAACAGACCCTTTGGCCCAACTCATCCATGTCAACCAGTCATCCCGAATTAACCTAGTCCCTTCACAGAGTCATAGAGATGTACTGCACGGAAATAGACCCTTCGGTCCAACGTGTCCATGCCGACCAGATATCCTAAGTTTATCGAGTCCCATTTGCCAGCACTTGGCCCATATCCCTCCAAACCTTCCTATTCATATACCCATCCAGATGCCTTTTAAATGTTGCACTTCCTCTGGCAGCTCATTCCACACACACAACACCCTCTGCATGAAAAAGTTGTCCCTTAGGTCTCTTTTATATCTTTCCCCTCTCACCCTAAACCTATGCCCTCTAGTTCTGGTCTCCCCCCACCCCAGGGAAAAGACTTTCTCTATTTATCCTATCCATGCCCCTCATGATTTTATAAACCTCTATAAGGTCACCCCTCAGCCTCCGACGCTCCAGGGAAAACAGCCTCAGCCTGTTCAGCCTCTCCCTGTAGCTCAGATTCTCCAACCCTTGCAATGTCCTTGTAAACCTTTTCTGCACCCTTTCGAGTTTCACAACATCCTTCCTGCAGCAGGGAGACCAGAACTGAACGCAGTATTCCATTCCAGCGCTGCGCAAGCACGTTTCTCCTCCAGTTTTGTTTACCGATCACCTCCAGCTTTGGTTCTGAGTTCTCACACCACAGAGAACCGTTTCCCTTGATCCAACGCACACATGGTGTGGGACACTCAGATCGAATCTCCTCTCAATCTTCTCTTCCAAGAACAGCCCCAGCATCTCCCAATCTCTCCACGTAACTGAATCTTCCGCATATCTGGAATCCTTCCTGAAGCCCAGGCCTGGATGCAATGTTCCAGTTCAGGCTGCAACAATGTACTGTGTAACTTTAACACACTTTGCTTTTGTTCACAATGTCCTATTTATTGTGCACGGTTGTCAATATGATTCCTTCACCACTTTCCTCAATCTGTTTAGGGCTCTATGATTCAGATTTTTTTTGGTTGAACTGTTCAGACGCACCTCTGAAACTGGTGGCACTTGATCCCAGGTCTTTGGGCCCAGTGCTACCGATGCGCCATAGGACCCCCTTGGATTTTAAAAAGAAACAGAGACGCATAAATACCGGGTGGGACAGACCACTAACAACGTTTGGAGGACGCACTGATAATGTCACCTAGTAAGGCGATGAAACATCAGCACGACGCCACAGCAGTCGGCGAACGAGTCTATGGTTTGGACATCTTACTTGGTCAATAGAAAATAGGTGCAGGAGTAGGCCATTCGAGCCAGCACCACCATTCATTACGATCATGGCTGATCATCCACCAGGCGGCACGGTGGCTCAGCGGTTAGCATTGCTGCCTCACAGCGCCAGTAGACCCTGGTTCAATTCCAGCCTCGTGCAAACTCCACACAGACAGTAGCCCATTCTCCCTGTGTCTGTGTGGGTTTGCTCCGGTTTCCTCCCACAGTCCAAAGATGTGCAGGTCAGGTGGATTGGTCTGGCTAAATTGCCCATAGTTTAGGTGCATTAGTCATAGAGAAATGGGTCTGGATGGGTTACTCTTCAGAGGGTCAGTGGGGACTTGTTGGGCCGAAGGGCCTGTTTCCACATTGTAAATATTCTAATCTAATCTAATCAGTATCCTGTTCCTGCCTTATCCCCATAACCCTTGATTCCATTATCTTTAAGAGCTCTATCCATTTCTTTCTTGAAAGTATCCAGAGACTTGGCCTCCATTGCCTTCTGGGCCAGAGCATTCCATATATCCACCACTCTCTGGGTGAGTTGGGACTCGAACACAGTCCTTGGGCCCGGAGGTAGTGACAATACCACTGTGCTACAGCTTCCTGATGAAGGGCTCCTTGCCCGAAACGTCGATTCTCCTGCTTCTCGGATGCTGCCTGACCTGCTGTGCTTTTCCAGCACTGCATTATCGACTCTGATCTCCAACATCAGCAGTTCTCACTTTCGATACTGTGCTACAGGAGCCCAACCTGCCTTCAGTGACACACAAGTCTGATCCTGCATCTCCATTAGAATTGTGCCCACCACTTAATGTTGTGCCTCACCGTGCGATTAACCACAATTAATCACTCCACGTGTCCCTTCGTTAGATTTTGCCCGCCACCCGCCTGCCAATCACATTCTCGCGGTTCACAGTCCAGGTTTTGCTTCAACTCCAAACTGTGGCCTGTCCACCCCAAGTCTCGGTCTGTTGACACGCGTAGGGCTGATACGTCAATGGGGTTAGTGTCGTCCATGGTCAAGAATGAGTGAGGGTTCCAAAGCTCTGCGGACTACACCAGCAAAGCATGTTGGTGCTACCAACCAAGCCTGAACGGCTGAGTTGTCCTGTCCATTCTGGTACACGGTGAGGACCACTTGAATGACCTCTCTGTTCCACCATTGCGGGTTCAAGATACATTGTGAAGCTCAACAAACAGCCAGAGTTTCCCCTCAGTTCAAAACCTGCTGCAGACAACTGAAACCTCACTAAATCTGTTGCCCAATTCCTAAGCATCTGTATCCCTCTGTTCCCTACCATGGGCGGCACGGTGGCACAGTGGTTAGCACTGCTGCCTCACAGCGCCAGAGACCCGGGTTCAATTCCCACCTCAGGCGACTGACTGCGTGGAGTTTGCACGTTCTCCCCATGTCTGCGTGGGTTTCCTCCGGGTGCTCCGGTTTCCTCCCACAGTCCAAAGATGTGCAGGTTAGGTGAATTGGCCATGCTAAATTGCCCGTAGTGTTAGGTAAGGGGTTAATGTAGGGGTAGGGGTGGGTTGCGCTTCGGCGGGTCGGTGTGGACTTGTTGGGCCGAAGGGCCTGTTTCCACACTGTAATGTAATCTAATCTAATGTAATCTAATCTAATCCTACCTACTCCTGCATCTGTCCAGATGCATCTTAAATGAATCTACCGTACCTGCCTCTACTACCTCTGCTGGCAACGCGTTCCAGACACCTAGCACCCTCTGTGTAAAGTACTTGCTGCGTGTATCCCCTTAAAACATTCGCCTCTTGCCTTGAAAGCGTCACCTCTGTCGGAGGTTTCAATGAGACTTTATACGTGAACCCCTATCCTCAGTGGGTGGCCATCATTTAATGGCAAGAAAGAGATTGGGATTCTTATCCTTCAGAACACAGACTTACATCACTGTCCGAAGGGGAATCCTTGATGTGGGGTTGCCGGTGTCGGACTAGGGTGGACAAGGTCAAAAGTCACATGACACCAGGTTGGAATCCAACAGATTAATTTGCAATCACAAGCTTTCTAAGCGCTGCCCCTTCGTTAGGTGAAGAGAAGTGCACAAGCACAGAGCTTATAGACAGAGAGATCAAAAGATCGCCCAAATGGTGTGAGTGGAGTGTCGTCAGGCTGAATAATAGGTCTCTGCAGATGATCAAAAGTGTCAGAAGGTGTGAATAAAGTTAGAGACACGAAATACTGCAGATGCTGGAACCCAAGGTAGACAGGCAGGAGGCTGGGAGAACACAGCAAGCCAGGCAGCATCAGGAGGGACAGGCAGGAGGCTGGGAGAACACAGCAAGCCAGGCAGCATCAGGAGGTGGAGAAGACAACATTTTGGATGTATTCCTTCTTCTTCAGGGGGTGTGTGTAAGGGGAGCTGCAAATAAAGGGGGTGGGGGGGGTTTCGGGTGGGGAGAGGGATGGGGTGATGAGGTAGTGATAGGTGAACACAGGGTTGGTCAATGGGAGGAATGAATCCGATTGGTAGCCGGAAGGAAGGGTCGGTCAGAGGAATGGAAGGGAGGGGGAGGGGCTGGGAAGGGAGTGGGGGGGATGGGAAGGGAGGTTATTTGAAATTGGAGAACTCAATGTTGAGTCCTCCAGGCTGTAGGCTGCCCAGGCAAAAGATGAGGTGCTGTTCCTCCAATTTTGAGATATTTTAGGTGCTGGAAATGATTTCCTCGAATTCCAGGAGCAGCAATTCCTGTTTTATATGCTGTTGCATTGTTTTGGAACTTCACAAAAAAAAAAGTCAAAGCAACAGCAGTTTTAAAAGGGAGAAGAACAGAGATAAAGGAAGCAGATGGTGAGGACAGTGCAGGAGAGAGAGAGAGAGAGAGAACCTGCACAGTTACTTCCTTTGCTGTTTTGAATTCATGTGTCATTGGACATCAGAATGTATCTGGGAAAATTAACAAACAGTGAAATTCACAACTGATCTTGGAGGAACCTGTTTGGGCGAAGTTCATAGCACAGAATCAGATAAGTTAATCGTTGTTTTAAGTGTGTCCAACAGAAAGGAATGAGCTGCCAGAGGAAGTGGTGGAGGCTGGTACAATTGCAACATTTAAGAGGCATTTGGATGGGTATATGAATAGGAAGGGTTTGGAGGGAAATGGGCCAAGTTCAGGCAAATGGGACTAGATTAGGTTGGGATATCTGGTCGGCACGGACAGGTTGGACTGAAGGGTCTGTTTCCATGCTGTACATCTCTATGATTCAATGACTCTGTGGTGGTCTGACTCTCTGTGGCAATGGAAGAGGCCAAGGATGGTCATGTTGGAAAGGGAGTGGGAAGGGGAATTGAAATGGGCAGTGACTGGGAGGTCAGGTCAACCCAGTGTGAGTGAAGTGACAACAGCTGAATAACAAGTGAAGGGACGACCTATAATCTGACTAATTGAGGCTGAGAGATCATTACGAGTGGCTGGAATAACATGATATGTATCAGGGTCACATGCCGAGGGTCTGACCAAAGTAACAAGTAATCCCTAACTGCACAAACAAATTAAGGTAGAGAGATTGTGACAAGTTATCAAAGTAATGGTGTCAAAGCATGACAGGAAGGAAGATTTAACAGATACAGAACAGTGCAGTAGGGTCACATGTAGAGCAACATGAACCCAAGGTCATGGTTGAGGCTGTTTTCTCAGGGCGTGGGAAACCTCTTTGAGTCAGGATTTTCAATCCCAGGTGATGCGCTGATTCCAAACACCCCCTCGATATAAATTCCAGGTGATTTTGGGGGTTGAGGTCTAGCGCGAGACAAAATCATGGGTGGAGGGGGGGTCAGTGAAAGAAGCTTGGCGTAATATTTTTTTACGGGGTGGGGGGTGCGGTGGGGGGGGGGGGGGGGGGCGGGCGGGGGAACTGGGTGAATATTCCAGTGCACTGACATGGACTAAAAGGGCGGATGCAAGCAAAGAAATATATGCAGCAGTTTCCTCTTTAATCAACTGCTTTCTGATTAATTGAAGGCAGACTCCCACACAATCTAACAACTTGCAGCAGATTAATATTCATTTTCTTGCAGCAGTTTATCTTAATCTGCAAAAAAGAATAATAAAACGCTGCTGGCTGCTACCAGAATACTGTAAAGTGGCAGCAGAAAGTTCAGTGTGTTAATTAAGATGGGAAAACATATTGATCAATAGCAAGCGAGTGATGACAGGCCCAAACAGACTGAGTACACACAGCTGAATTCTCTGTTCAGTAACTGAGCTTAAGTCAGCGTGATATCTCGCAGCGTTAGGAACTGGAGGCACTCAGGAATGGCACTCACTTCCGCCCACACAGAGCCGTGAGAGATACACAATAACTATCCCCCCAGCAGCACACCCCCCACCGGCCCTCTCCAACACCTCCGCTCACAGATGCTGCTTTGCCCAGAAGAAAAACCTCATTACCAAGAAAAGACGCATGCCATCCGTGCTTTTCGTCTTGCTACTCATCAGGACATTTCGCAAGAATGCCAGCTCAAGGGGGCAGCATGGCAGGGAGGGGTTAGCAACTGGACTCTTGGGAGAGCTGCTGGTCTTGGAGAATGCACCCATTAATATTGGCTATCGAGGGCTCTTGTGGTTCAGCAATAGTGTACTCTGGTCATGGAGGCCAGTGTTCAAGTCCCACCCACTTCTAAGGTATATAATAACATGCCTTAACAGGTCGATATAGAAAATATATTGATATATTATGTCAATGGATACTGGCTGTTAACTGTCAATCATCATTAACATCAATCACCATGAATGTCAACCATTAATATTCTACTCTTGTGCTGAATAACTATTAGTTTTTTTCTCCCGAATTGCTTTACTGTGAAATGTCCTGATGGTGAAAGACAAAAAGGTCCAACAAAGGTGTTTTTTTCCTGACAGCAATGTTTTATTCACCATCGCCAAACGACAATTTGAAAATCTTAAACTTGTTTACAATCCAGCTTCCCCTCTCTGTAGAGTCTTCCAGCCCTCCTGTCGCCACTGCCAAGTATGGACCTAACCTTAACTCCAACCCCAACCTCATCCCCAACTCCAACACTGACCCCAACCCTAAACATACCCTCACTACCTGCCCTAACTCTAACTCCAACCCCAGACCCAACCACAACCTCATCCCTAATCCTGACCCTCACCCTCCCTCCAATCCCAACTCCAACACCAACTCCAACCCTGACACTAATCATAAACATAACCCCACCACCAACCTTCACCCTACCTCCAACCACAAACTCTAATCTTAACCCTAACCCTAATCATAACACCACTGTCAACCCTAACATAAACACCAAACAAAACCCCAGCACCAACCCGAACCCCTACCCAATCCTAACCCTGACCCTGACTCTAATCATAACCATAACAGTAACCCAACCACCAACACTAAACTCAACCCAACATTAAATCTAACCCTAAACCCAGCACCAATCATGACCCCAACCCAAACCAACTCTAACCCTAAACCCATCACCATCCCGAACCCTAACCAAACCCCAACCCTAACCCTAAACCCAGCACCAATCCTAACCCCAAACCAACCACAAAACTAACCCTAAATCCAGCACCAGCCCTAGCCCCAACCAAACCCCACCCTAACCCTAAACCCAGCGTCAACCCTAACTCCAACCCAACCACAACCCTAACCCTATGCCCAGCACCAAACCTAACCCCAACCCAATCACAACCCTAACCCTAAACCCAGCACCAGCCCTAACCCCAACCAAACCCCAACCCTAACCCTAAACCCAGCACCAACCCTAACTCCAACCCAACCACAACCCTAACCCTAAACCCAGCACCAACCCTAACTCCAACCCAACCACAACCCTAACCCTATGCCCAGCACCAAACCTAACCCCAACCCAATCACAACCCTAACCCTAAACCCAGCACCAGCCCTAACCCCAACCAAACCCCAACCCTAACCCTAAACCCAGCGCCAACCCTAACTCCAACCCAACCACAACCCTAACCCTATGCCCAGCACCAAACCTAACCCCAACCCAATCACAACCCTAACCCTAAACCCAGAACCAGCCCTAACCCCAACCAAACCCCAACCCTAACCCTAAACCCAGCACCAACCCTAACCCCAACCCAACCACAATCCTAACCCAAAGTCCAGTACCAACCCTAACCCCAACCCAACCCCACCCTAACCCTAAACCCAGCACCAACCCTAACCCCAACCCAACCACAACCCTGACCCTAAACACAGCACCAACCCTAACCCTAACCCAACCCCTACCAAAACCACAACACTAACGCTAAAACCATCACCAGCCCTAACCCCAACCCAACCTCAACTCTAACCCTAAACTCAGCACCACTCATCACCCCAACCCTAACCCTAAGCTCAGCACCAATTATAACCCCGAACTAAATACAACTCTAAACCTAAACTCAGCACAAACCCTAACCCTAACCCTAACCCTAACCACAAACCTAACCCTAAACTCCGCACCAACCCTAACCCCAACCCAACCGCATCCCTAACCCTAAACCCAGCACCAACCTTACCCCTGACTCAAGCCCAACCCAACCACAACTCTAATGCTAAAACCATCACCAGCCCTAACCCCAAACCAACCTCAACTCTAACCCTAAACTCAGCACCAATCATAACGCCAACCCATCCCCAACCCTTGCCCTAAACTCAGATCCAATCATAACCTCAACCCAACCACAACCCTAACCTTAAACCCAGCACCACCCCTAACCCTAACCCAACCACAATCCTAACCTTAAACTCAGCACCACCCCTAACCTTAACCCAAACCAAACCCAACCATGATTCTAACGCTAAACCCAGCATCAACCATAACCCCAACCCAAACTCAACGCTAACCCTAAACTCAGCACCAACCATAATCCCAACCCTAGCTCTAAACACAGCACCAATCATAACCCCAACCCAACCCAAACCCAACCCTAATCCTAAACCCAGCACAAACCATTACCCCAACACCAACCCTAGTCCTAAACCCAGCACCAACCCTAACCCCAACCCAACCCCAACCCTAACCCTAAACTCAGCACCAACCATAACCCTAACCCCAACCCTAGCCCTAAACCCAGCACCAACCCTAATCCCAACCCAACCACAATTCTAGCCCTAACCCAGCACCAACCATAACTCTAAACTCAGCACCAACAATAACCCCAACCCAACCACAACCCTAGCCATAAACCCAGCATTAACCCTAACCCCAATCCAACCCCAACCCTAGCCCTAAACCCAGCACTAACCTTAACCCTAACCCAACCCCAACCCTAGCCCTAAACCCAGTACCAACCATAACCTAACCCAACCCCAATCCCAATAGTAACCGTAACTCTAGCACAAAACCTGAGATCACCCCAGCCACAACCCTAAATCCAGTACTAACCCTAACCCCCAACCCATCATCAGTCCTAACCATAATGTCAACACCAAACCTAAACCTAACTCAAACCTAACCCTATGATTTACCTTGACTCTAATCTGAACCGTAAACCTAATCCTAATCCTAATCCTAAACCTAAACCTAACCTTAACCTGATTTCAAACCCTAACTCCAACACTAACCCTAATCCCAGCCTTAAACCTCACCCTAACCTGGGCGGCACGGTGGCACAGTGGTAGGCACTGCTGTCTCACAGCACTAGAGACCCGGATTCAGTTCCCGCCTCAGACGACTGACTGTGTGGAGTTTGCACATTCTCCCCGTGTCTGCGTGGGTTTCCTCTGGGTGCTCCGGTTTCCTCCCACAGTCCAAAGATATGCAGGTTGGGTGGATTGGCCATGCTAAATTGTGTGTAGTGTTAGGTGAAGGGGTAAATGTTGGGGAATGGGTCTGGGTGGGTTGCTCTTCGGAGAGTCGGTGTGGACTTGTTGGGCCGATGGGCCTGTTTCTGCACTGTAAGTAATCTAATCTAAAAAAAACTCTAACTCTAACCCTAATCCTTACTCTATCTTTAACTCTAACACCAATCCTAACCCTAACCCAAACCTAATCTCTACCCTAACCCCAATCCCAATCCTAACCTCGAGAGGTTCTCAACATTGGAATCCCCTTCCTACTCTTCCCAGCCACTCTAACTCACACTCCTCCATCCATCAGCACTCTGTTGGCAGATGATACTCCATGTCACGTATCCCCTCCTCCTCCTCCTCTTCAGAACCTCACTCATCGACGAATCCTTTGGGCACCTTGGGTGTCAAGTTCTCATTGCCCATGCACCTGTGAAACCCTGCACGGGCATTTTGCTGTCTCAGCGGTGCTACACAAATACAAGTTGCTGTCATGAAGGCTCTGATACATCTCATCACCATTTTATACCCACTTTCCTGCCCAGCTTTGCCCTGTTGATGGTGCCACCTCATGAGATTAGCCTGGACCGAGCAGGAGCTGTTAGCTGATTAGCCCAGGATACCTATTTCCCCCCTCTTCCTATCACTGCCCCAGGCTCCATGTTTAATCAGAGACACTGAGAAATTCCTCATGACAGCTGGCTTTGCTCCTTCCCGATGCTGACTCTGTACCTTCTATCTTTCCGAATTCTCAATTACTCTATGCCTCCATGAAAGTAAAACTTGCACCTTCCACAATCTCTGGGACTCCACTCCTGCCCTCTTGCCTTTTACCTTCCAATTAAATCCCCTCATTATTGACCCTTTGACGAAGGGGAGATGTTGCTTCCTATCCCCTCTATCCAAGTCCCTTATAATTTTGTCCACCTCTATCAGGTTCCCCTCTCTATTTTCTCTGCTCCCCAGCAAACGGCTCTAACTTGTGCCCAACCTCTCTTCATCCTGGTGAAGCTCGCTGTGCATCCCTTCCAGGGCAGTCTCATCCAGTGAGGTGACCAGAACCGCACAAGGTACTCCAGCTGTGACCTGACAAAGTTCTGTGCAACGTGGGGACTGAAGACAGCACAGCAGGTCAGGCAGCCTCAGAGGAACAGGAGACTCGGCCAATCAGAGTCATCAGGACAGTCCTGATGAAACGTTGATTCTCCTGTTCCTCTGATGCTGCCTGACCTGTTGTGCTGTCCCCAGCCTCCATGTTTTATCGACGCTTGACTTTCCAGCATCTGCAGTGCTCACTATCTCCAATGTTTGTGCAGCTCTAACATAACTCCCTGCTTTGGTAATCTACACCCAGACTGACAGAGGCAAGTATTCTGTTTGCCTTCTTGACCCCCCCCTAGTTAGTAACTTGTCCATGGACTAGCATCCCAAGCTCGCTCAGGTTTGCTAGAGTCCCGCCCATTCACTTTGTCTTGCTCTTTCTTCCAAAGTGCATCACCTCACATTCATCGCGGTTGCTGTAATAACCCATTACTCGCCTGACACCAGGCCGCAACATCTAATCGACTTTATAACGGACTGAGAGCAAAGAAACTGAGTACTAAGGACAAGGGGGATAAAGAAAACTGAAATGAAACTGAACTCCAAACATGAGCAGGAGAGAGCAGCTGGGGATAATGATGGAGTCAAATAGAGAGATAATGAGAAGGGTTTGCAGAAATCTTGTAAAACAGGTGTGAAGGGATTAAAGGATTAGCTCTGTGGCCAGAGCTGTTTCTATGTGAACACATTCATGGGATCAGCAACATAAGCTGGGCTTGAATGGGGCTGGATGTGAGCTGATTAGACAGGGTCATAGTGCAGACACACTCTCTCTTTCACACACATACACACTCTCTCTCTCTCTCTCACATACACACATACGCACTTGTACACATACACTCACACACACACTTACACAGACACACACACACACATACGCACACATACATGTACGTACACATACATGCGCATACACACACGCATGCACATACACACACACTCGTACACACACACACACTCACACACACACATGCACGTACACACTCTCTCTCACACACACACACCGAGATCTTGTACAGTGGGTGATGCCCAGATTTATATTAATCATACCCCCATTTCCCCCTCCATCCATGATTTCATTTTAATTCATTCACATAATGCAGGAACAACTGGGGATGGGCCATAATTTATTGCCCATCCCTAATTACCCAGGGGGCAGTTACACGTCAACACATTGGCTGGAGTCACGTGCAGGCCAGACCAGGTAAGAATGGCAGATTTCTTTCCCTAAAGGACATTACTGAGCCAAATTGAATTTCCCCCAACAATTGACACATTAGATTCTTCATTTCAGATTTTCTTTAAGTTCGAATTCCAACATCTGCCATGGCAGGATTTGAACCTAGGTTCCCAGAGCATTACCTGGGCCTTTGGGTTATCGTTCTGGAGCATCACGGTGGCTCACAGTGCCAAGGACCCGGAGTTGATTCCAGCCTCGGGTGACTGTCTGTGTGGAGTTTACACATTCTCCCCGTCTCTGTGTGGGTTTCCTCCGGGTGCTCCAGTTTCCTCCCACAGTCCAAAAGATGTGCAGGTCAGGGTGAATTGGCCATGCTAAATTATCCCATAGTGTTCAGGGATGTGTAGGTTAGGGTGGATTGGCCATGCTAAATTACCCATAGTGTTCAGGGATGTGCAGCTTAGGGTGGATTGGCCACGCTAAATTACCCATAGTGTTCAGGGATGTGTAGGTTAGGGTGGATTGGCCATGCTAAATGCCCCATAGTATTCAGGGATGTGCAGGTTAGGGTGGATTGGCCATGCTAAATTACCCCATAGTGTTCAGGAATGTGCAGGTTAGGGTGGATTGGCCATGCTAAATTACCCATAATGTTCAGGGATGTGCAGGTTAGGGTGGATTGGCCATGCTAAATTACCCATAGTGCCCAGGGATGTGCAGGTTACGTGCATTAGTCAGGGTCGCTGTGGACTTGTTGGGCTGAAGGGCCTGTTTCCACACTGTAGGGATTCTATGATAATGCCACAATGATGGGTTGGAGGTGTCAATGACTCCTTCACCAAACGCTGATGTTGCCGAGATTTGAGGGGCCTGGAGCACTGCTGGAGGGGAAATAGCCGGTCAGAGTGCGACCTGGTAAATCCTCAACCCGCAGGGAAAGCAAGAAACCTGAGGATGACTGGCAAACGAAAGGCGGCCACACCACCAAGGCGATGGCAGCCATTGTGGTTCAAGGCGTCATGGAAACCTGACCGCGAGGACCGCGGGTAGAACAGGGACAGGATTGGCTATTGCAGGTTCCAGGGTTTAAATGTTTTAGTAGGGTCAGAGGTGGGGGTAAAAGAAGGGGAGGTGTGGCATTGCTTGTCAAAGATGGTATTACAGTGGTGGAAAGGACGATGGATGAAGACCCTCCATCTGAGGTAGTTTGGGCTGAGGTTAGGAATAGGCAAGGTGAGGTCACCCTGTTAGGAGTTTTCTACAGGCCTCCTAATAGTCCTAGAGACGTAGAAGAAAGGATTGCGAGGATGATTCAAGAGAAGAGTGAAAGTAATAGGGTGGTTGTTATGGGGGACTTTAACTTTCCTGATATTGACTGGGAAAGCTATAGCTCGAGTTCGTTAGATGGGTCGGTGTTTGTCCAATGTGTGCAGGAGGGTTTCCTGACACAATATGTAGACAGGCCAACAAGAGGTGAGGCCATACTGGATTTGGTTCTGGGTAACGAACCAGGCCAGGTGTTAGAATTGGAGGTAGGTGAGCACTTTGGGGACAGTGACCACAATTCGGTGACTTTTCCTCTAGTGATGGAGAGGGATAAGTGTGCACTGCAGGGAAAGTCGGTGGAGTTGTTGACAGTGAGGAACGATGTGTCAGGTTACAGCGGGATATAGATAAGCTGCAGAGCTGGGCAGAAAGGTGGCAAATGGAGTTCAATGTAGGTAAGTGGGCGGCACGGTGGCACAGTGGTTAGCACTGCTGCCTCACAGCGCCAGAGACCTGGGTTCAATTCCCGCCTCAGGCGACTGACTGTGTGGAGTTTGCACATTCTCCCCGTGTCTGCGTGAGTTTCCTCCGGGTGCTCCGGTTTCCTCCCACAGTCCAAAGATGTGCAGGTCAGGTGAATTGGCCATGCTAAATTGTCCGTAGTGTTAGGTAAGGGGTAAATGTAGGGGTGTGGGTGGCTTGCGCTTCGGCGGGTCGGTGTGGACTTGTTGGGCCGAAGGGCCTGTTTCCACACTGTAAAAGTGTGAGGTGATTCACTTTGGTAAGAGTAACAAAAAGATGGGGTACTCGGCTAATGGTCGGATACTTGGTAGTGTGGATGAGCAGAGGGATCTTGGTGTCCATGTACACAGATCTCTGAAAGTTGCCACCCAGGTAAATAGTGCGGTGAAGAAGGCATATGGCGTACTGGCTTTTATTGGTAGAGGAATTGAGTTCCGGAGTCCTGAGGTCATGTTACAGTTGTATAAGACTCTGGTGCGGCCGCGTCTGGAGTATTGTGTGCAGTTTTGGTCGCCATACTATAGGAAGGATGTGGAGACACTGGAACGGGTGCAGAGGAGGTTTACCAGGATGTTGCCTGGTATGGTAGAAAGATCGTATGAGGAAAGGCTGAGGCACTTGGGGTTGTTTTCATTGGAGAAAAGAAGGTTTAGGGATGACTTGATAGAGGTGTACAAGATGATTAGGGGTTTAGATAGGGTTGACCATGAGAACCTTTTTCCACGTATGGAGTCAGCTATTACGAGGGGGCATAGCTTTAAATTAAGGGGTGGTAGGTATAGGACAGATGTTAGGGGTAGGTTCTTTACTCAGCGAGTCGTGAGTTCATGGAATGCCCTGCCAGTCACAGTGGTGGACTCTCCCTCTTTATTGGCATTTAAACGGGCATTGGATAGGCATATGGAGGATAGTGGGCTGGTGTAGGTTAGGTGGGCTTGAATCGGCGCAACATCAAGGGTCAAAGGGCCTGTACTGCGCTGTATTTTTCTATGTTCTATGTTCTATGTTCTATGTCAGCATCACACAGGCAACTGTGCCTGCCAGGGTCCACTGCCGAATTGACACAGACGGAGCTCCAGTCAAGAATTTGCACAGATCGCACCAAGCTCACTTGTGCAGGGCA
Source organism: Chiloscyllium plagiosum (assembly GCF_037043375.1). NCBI lineage: Eukaryota > Metazoa > Chordata > Chondrichthyes > Orectolobiformes > Hemiscylliidae > Chiloscyllium > Chiloscyllium plagiosum. The sequence goes on from NW_028270183.1 coordinate 12,476,908, forward strand.
GAGGTGACACCCACCCACCCCCTGGCCCCGCAGCATCCATGACCAATCAGTCCTCTTCCTCTGCTCAGCCCGGATGGGGCAGGGGCTATGAAAGCTGATGGGGCAGTTCCAGCATCACTCAAGAAGCCCGACGCCATCCAGGACAAAGCAGCCCCTGCTTGATTGGCACCGCATCCACTCCCTCCATCACTGTAGCAGCTGTGTGCACCATCTACAAGATAACTCACCAAGGCTCCTTCAACACCACCATCCAACTGCGTAACTGTTGCCACCCAGAAGGACAAGGGCAGCAGATGCAAGGGAACACCCAACACCCTCCAAACCATTTGGAAGCTCCCCTCCAAACCATTTGGAAACATATCGCTTTTCTCTGACAGTCACTGTGTCAAACTCATCTCATACCCTCCCTATCACTGCTGTGGATGCAGAAATACCCCATTGACTGCAGAGGTTTCAGGAGGCTGCTCACCACTACCTTCTCAGGGTCATTAGCGACGGGCAAGGAGTGTTGGCTCAGCAATCCCTGAGCTGCAGCAGCAAAGGTGCTCCTGGTCTCTGTGGCTTGGCACATCATGATATCTCACCACCGTCACGACTGCATGGACAATGTCGCCCTCAAAGGTCTCACATTAAACAAACACATCCACAGGAATTCTACCCTGTTTACCTAGGCTGGTGGTGATGTTCAATGAGTGAGGGGAGACAGGATTGCAAACCCAGCAGTCCTGAGTCCTGGACATTATGAGGGATACCTGAAGGACGTTGGACACCAGTGTTGGGACTTTGGGCAGCAGCAGATCTTGTTCAGGATGCCCTCTGCTGACTCCAGGTTGGGAAGAGACTGGGAAAGGTGACCTTCAGTCCCTTGGCTGGGGTATAATACCCAGTGGGAGGGTCATAATTATTGTCAAAGGACACACGCACAAATGCACACAAATGCACACAGTCGCACACACTCTCTCACACACACACACACACACACCGACACACACACACACACTCACACACATACACACTCACACACATACACACACATACAAACACACATACACTGACACACATGCACACACAGACATACACAGACAGACACACACACACACTTGCTCTCACAAATACACACACACACACACACTGACACAAGCACACACGGTCACGCACACACACACAAACTCTCACACACATAGGCACTTACACACACAGAGACACACACACTTGCAAACACACAGACACCGACACAAACACACACACATGCACACACACACACTCTCTCACCCACACATACACAAACATATTCTCACACGTATGCACACACACAAACACACACTCATACACACACACAGACACACAGTTAACACACACACATTCACACATTCACACACATACCACTCACACACACTCTTATGCACATACTAACACATACGCACACTCTCACACACTCTCACATGCACATATTCACACACTCACACAAACCCACACAGACACACACACACACTCAAACATGTGCACTCACACACACTCACTCACATACACACACACTCCCCCCTCCCTTGCACAAACACACACACATGCGTTCACCCACACACATACACTCTCTCACACATGCATACACTCCCACGCACACACACTCACACGCAATCAGACACACAAAGCACACATACACAGGCACACTCTCACTTACACTCACAGATGCACAGGCACACTCTCACACACACACACACACTCACAGACACACACACATGCACTCACAGACATACACATCCACTCACATACAAACGCACACACTCTCACACAGACGCGCACACACTCACATATATACACACATAAATAAGCACACATACTCACAGACACACGCACATACACCACATCCACACACACCACGCTCTTTCACACATGTTCACACATGCACACACGCACACATGCACACACACTGACACAAACTCACACACACACGCACACACTCACACACACTGACACAAACTCACACACACAGGCTCACACTCACATACACACAGACACACACTCACACACACACAGACACACACTCACACACCGACACTAACACATACACACACGCTCACACACACATCCATACACACAAACCCACACTCACACACACAGACGCACAGACACTCACATGTATACACACATAAATAAGCACACATACTCACAGACACACACACATATACCACATCCACACACACACTCACACACATACACACACATACAAACACACATACACTGACACACATACACAGACAGACACACACACACACTTGCTCTCACAAATACACACGCACACACACACTGACACAAGCACACACAGTCACGCACACACACTCAAACTCTCACACACATAGGCACTTACACACACAGAGACACACACACTTGCAAACACACAGACACCGACACAAACACACACACATGCACACACACACACTCTCTCACCCACACGTACACAAACATATTCTCACACGTATGCACACACACAAACACCCACACCCACACACACACTGACACAAACACACACAGTCACACCCACACTCACACGCACTTTCACACACACATAATAACACACAGACATTGACACACACGCATACATGCACACACAGACACACACACTCTCACACACACTCACTCTCACACATGCACACTCACACAGACACACACACAGACACACACATACGCGCACATACACACACATACATTCACATACACACACACATATATTCACATACACACACACACTCACAGAGACACACACACTCAATCTCACACTCACACACACACAAACACACTTGCATAGATACTCACACACATGGACACACCCACGCATACACAAATTAATACACACGGGTACACACTCATACACACAGGCTCACACTCAGACACACTCTCACAGACACATTCACATACACCACACACACACACATACTCAGAGATGAGCACACACATACACTCTCACACACATGCACACTCACACACAATCACATACACACTGACACATTCATACACACAACCATACATACACATTTCACACTCACACACACTCTCTCACACACTCACTTGTGCACACACAAACATATACACATGCTCACACACACTCGCATTCATGCACACACTGTCACACATACACGCACATACACACACACAGGTAAAAGTGAGGAGATTATAGTTGAGAGCATGGTGCTGGAAAAGCACAGCATGTTAGGCAGCATCCAAGGAACAGGAAAATTGACATTTCGGGCAAACGTTTACCTGATGAAGAGTTTCTGTCCGAAATGTCGATTTTCCTGCTCATCGGATGCTGTCTGACTTGCTGTGCTTTTCCAGCACTACACACACACACTCACATACATATACATGCACTCACATATACACACACTCACACACACACAGACACACTCAAACACACACTTACACATACTCTCACACACACAGACACAAATTCACGTACACAGGCATACACTCATACACACACACAGACACACAGTTAACACACACACATTCACACATTCACACACATACCACTCACACACACTCTTACGCACATACTAACACATACGCACACTCTCACACACTCTCACATGCACATATTCACACACTCACACAAACCCACACAGACACACACACACACTCAAACATGTGCACTCACACACACTCACTCACATACACACACACTCCCCCCTCCCTTGCACAAATACACACACATGCGTTCACCCACACACATACACTCTCTCACACATGCATACACTCCCACGCACACACACTCACACGCAATCAGACACACAAAGCACACATACACAGGCACACTCTCACTTACACTCACAGATGCACAGGCACACTCACACACACTCACACTCACAGACACACACACATGCACTCACAGACATACACATCCACTCACATACAAACGCACACACTCTCACACAGACACGCACACACTCACATATATACACACATAAATAAGCACACATACTCACAGACACACGCACATACACCACATCCACACACACCACGCTCTTTCACGCATGTTCACACATGCACACATGCACACACACTGACACAAACTCACACACACACGCACACACTCACACACACTGACACAAACTCACACACACAGGCTCACACTCACATACACACAGACACACACTCACACACCGACACTAACACATACACACATGCTCACACACACATCCATACACACAAACCCACACTCACACACACAGACGCACAGACACTCACATGTATACACACATAAATAAGCACACGTACTCACAGACACACACACATATACCACATCCACACACACCACGCTCATTCACACACGTTCACACATGCGCACAGACACACACACTGACACAAACTCACACACACAGGCTCACACTCACACACACACAGACACACACTCACACACCGACACTAACACATACACACACGCTCACACACACATGCACACATCCACACACACAAACCCACACTCACACACACAGATGCACACACACTCAATCAAACTCACACACAAACTCACACTCACACATACACACACTCACATAGACACTCTCTCTCACACACACATGCTCATGCACACACACTCCCTCACACACACAAATCTACTCACACACTGACACACACACACACAAGCACATACACACACTCAAAAATGCACTCACACACACTCACTCAGACAGTCACACACACTCACATACACACACACTACCCCTCTCTCTCCCTCACACATACATTCACACACACAATCAGATGCACTCACACACACCATCATACACTTACACTCACACATACACAGACACACTGGCATGCACACATTCACTCACATATATACACACACACACACACACGCAAAATCAGACACACAATCACACAGACATACACACACACTCACATACACATGCACACACTCACAGATGTATACAAACACTCACATACAAACACACATAGACACACAGACACGCACTCACATACACACTCACACAGCTGTGCACAGACTACATACATATGCACACACTCATATACACACACCCACACACATCATGCTCACACATATAGACACACACTCATATGCACACACGCTCACACATTCACACACTCACAGACACATTCACACACACTCCACTCTCATGCACACTCACACACACACACACCCCCACACACTCACACACTAACACTAACATATATGCACTGGCTCACACACACTCTCACATGTAGACATTCACATGCACACAAACCCACACTCACACCCATACACACACTCAAACACATGCACTCACACACAAACTCATACTCACACACACACCCTCTCTCTCACGCACATTCACATACATGCACTCACACACACACGCTCTTTCACCCACACATACACTCTCATGTACACATACTCATATACACAATCAGACACCCTCACACACACATTTCACACTTACATTCACAATTACACAGACACATTCTGACTTACACTCACACATACACAAACACACTCTCACACACTCTCTCTCACACATACACTCACTCACACAGACACATTCACTCACAGACACACACTCATATGCACAGACACACACACTCACATCTACACTGACACACACACACTCTGACACACACGCTTCACACACACACAGACACACTCACACAGACATACTCACTTGCACACACACATTTACACTAGTGCACACACAAACAGATACACATGCTCACACACATTCACACACATGCATACATACACGCACACACACACACACGAAATCACACACAAACTCACTCACACACTAACACACACTGGCATACACACTCACACACACACTCTCACATACACTCACACACTCACTCTCACATACACACATACTCTCTTGCACACACTCTCACACACACATACACACTCACTCACACAGACACACTCATAGGTGCACACACACACTCCCACACCAGGGTGAAGCAAAATCTGATCTAAAAAGTGAGGCTTCAGTCTGCAATCTGATTTGTCCTCTCATGGTATCACCTGGGATTACAACTGGGGGTTTTTGTTTCCTTCCCAAAAAATTGCAGTCCATGAAAGTCCCAGGTACTCAATCCGATGACGGGATTTGCAAGTGATAATGTATGTTACATCACATGACAGTAGCCACGACGCATCACTAAAGCTTACCCGAGTGGTTTGCGCAGCCACAATGTACATCCTCCCACAGCAACCCTGACTCGGGGATGTTAAATATCAGTCCCCTTAGTCAATTACCCATTCGGGAGAGAGAGAGAAAAAATTCACAACCATCCAACCAGATTCATTTATCAGTAGATATGGCCTCGAACCCTACTTTCACCATTAGTTTCCAATTCACTAAATATCTTATATCACACTAATGCAAAGTAGAACTCATCATAACTGCAAGTGGAATCTTGCAAAGTTAGATTAGTAGCGAGATTAAAGATTTTACGCATTTTGATTAACTGGCCAGTAGGCATAAATCTTTACTGCCGCCCTCCATCAATAGGATGCTGTTTGAATCTCAATGCAGGGCCATACGGCATTCATTAATGGATATAACGCAGTCAGGAGCAGGCCCTGCTGTGACTCACATAAGGAACCCAACGCAGATAAAAGCGATCTGTCTGATATTATCCACTGCTGCTGCTCCCTTGATGAGCATAAGATCTACTCTTCCACTGAAGCTATCATTTTGTCATTGGTTACTTCATTCCCAGATTATGAGCATCTCAGTCAAGGTCAACAATATCAGCACTTCAGAAAGTGGTGAAGGGCCTTTTACTTAAAGTATGGGTTCACACAATCAGTTCTACAATCCCGGGGCCCAGAGTGTGGTGCTGGAAAAGCACAGCAGGTCAGGCAGCAACCGAGGAGCAGTAGAATCGATGTTTCAGGCACTAGCCTTTCACCAGCAGGAGAAGCTTTGACTCTCCTGCTCCTCGGACGCTACCTGACCTGTTGGGATTTTCCAACACCACACTCTCGACTCTGATCTCCAGCATCGGCAGTCCTCACTTTCTCCTTTGTGTTCAACAATCCCAGCCCAGAGATAGTAGAGGGCACAAATTTATTCATAATTTACAAAGCCCTATAAAAGTATGATGTATTTTTTATACCCACTCTCTTCACAATCACCATTGATTGTCTTTGGAACTGCCCAAGATCTCTTAAATAAACCAGAGGTCATGAAAATGTCCTTTCATATATCGTCCCTCACTGACAGCGCTTTAACTATTAGAGCAAGTTAGCAGACTTGGAAAATGCAATTTCCAACACATTAAAAAACATGAAGAGTTAGCAGGCTAGATTTTTCGAACTGATAGTCAACCAGGTCCCAGAGGTGTCGTGGATATGGGTTGAATTATTGCTTCTAAGCTGAAAGAATGTGAAAATCCCTTTGAGATTCTGACCTTTACTGTTGACCAACTGCGTACAGGTCAGTTCTAGAGTGCTTAATATCTGCTGCATCAACGTCTAATGTTACGCTCAAGTGCTCAGTCTCTCCATCTCCAACAGTCAACTTCAGGAACAAAGAACTCTAAGTTGCTACAGTGTCATTTTTTAATTAGCTCCCTCTGCGTCTGGATGTGCATCAATCAGGGTGGTGGCGGGAGAATGCAACAGTGAGGCAAGCCATAACGAATCTCCTCATTTTCAATCAAATCAGCATCAACTTTCTGCTGGCTATTTTGAAGCCCTGGTGTGCGAGTCAGGCTCTTGTACGCTGCTCTGAAAGGATCAGGTTTCACCATGAAGACATGAAGGCTGGTGTCGTAGCTGTATTTAGGCAGAAGTGAAATAAACATGACAGCAAATTGGATACAAGGTTTTGCAGGTGGGATCAGATAAAGAAAAGTAGATGGACACTTGAGTGGAGTGTAAATGATAGTCTGGGTATGTTCCTGAAGAAGGGCTTATGCCCGAAACGTCGATTCTCCTTCTCCTTTGATGCTGCCTGACCTGCTGCGCTTTTCCAGCAACACATTTTTAAGCTCTGATCTCCAGCATCTGCAGTCCTCACTTTCTCCTACCTGAACTGTACTGTACATAATTTATGTACTGGAAATGCTTTGAAATTGTATACACGTTAGGGTTTCAGCACTACGGACAGTTACTTTTAAATCTCAGCACGTTTCCCAATTGCTACATATGACCCTTATTTCTAAGAGTCTTTAAACCTAGTTATTTTAATGTTACACTGCACAGTTGTAACCAGTGTTGCTGTTCACTCTGCTATAAGGTGTGTTTTGTTAAGGCGAATTCGCTGCAACACAATTGACAAATTGAGGACCTTGTTTCTAAAGCACAGACCTTTAAAGCATGTCTTGGTTATAATGCAATTCTGGCCCCATTAGTAAAAATGGTGCTGCTATTATGTGATTTTCGTATGACATGGGGTTGCATGAGAATGGAACTACTCTACAACCAAGGTTGGAAACGTCACCATTTTCTTTTCCAGTGCCACTCCGCCCCCAACTGGGTGGCTCAGTGGTTAGCACTGCTGCCTCACAATACCAGGGACCCAGGTTCAATTCCAGCCTCGGGCAACTGGCTGTGTGGAGTTTGCACATTCTCCCCGTGTTTGGGTGGGTTCCCTCCCACAGTCCAAAGATGTGCAGGTTGGGGTGGATTGGTCAGGCTAAATTGTCCATTGTGTCCATGTCTGTAGAGGTTAGGTGAATTAGCCATGGGAAATGCAGGGGGGGTGGGGTGCCCTTTGGGGGGTTGGTGTGGGCTCGATGGGCCAAATGTCATGCTACCATAGTATCGGGATTTCAACTAATTTTAAATGTAACTGGGATACTGGTGTGATCAATTATATAACAAAACTGTTTCATGAAGCAGCAACAGGATAGTGTCACAATTCCATAAAGATGCTCTGCCGGTCACACAGATGAGTCATGTTGTATATGAGTTTCAATGCCTGTGTGATGCCAGGTATACAGGCCACACACCCAAAAAAAAACCAATGGATTAATTCAGAAAATATATTCCTTTGGCTGCTTTCAATAAGGAAAATACTGACCAAAACACCTGTGAAAGTTGCAACACACTGGGGAGGTGTAATGGTTATGTAGTAATCCAGAACCCCAAAGCAAATATTCTAGTGACATGGGTTCGAATCTCAAGTAGCGATGTTGAAAGGCTAATGATATTCATGGAACCATTGACATTTGTTGTAAAAGCCTATCTGGTTCACTAATGCCTTTCAGGGAAGGAAATCTGCCTTCCTCACCAGCTCGAGACTCCACAGCAATGTGGTTGACTCTCAACTGCCCTTTGGGCAGTTAGAGATGAACAATAAAAGCTGACATGGATCGCCCATGAATGATTAAATACACCCGGTGTCCAACATTGGAGGTGATTCTGCAATTGGACAACTTTTTCTGAATAATCATGTGTGCAAAGAATTATTCTGATTTGCCAATGCAGAAATGTCTTGCAGGTTCACATATGTACTGCTACCTCCACGTATTAGTACTGAGGGACTGTACTGTACAGACAGAAAGACAAATCATATCCACTCACTATGAGAGTTTCATCTCAACCAAATAGATGATGTTCACTCACAGGTTCAATGGTCAGCACAACACCCTGACCAATCAGTCAACCTGAATGATTCAAAAATTAATACAAGGTATGGCAGGTAAATTTTGACCATTCTTTATTGCAATGCCTCTACAAATCAGGATCCACTTTGTAACCAATCAGCATTCATACAATATAAATGTTGCTTTTCCCTTTGAATTGGTATTCTTACAAATTGTCCTGATGACTCCAACATGAAAAGGTTTGCCAAAAATGTGTCTTTTTTCAGCAATACTCTAATTCCATATAACCAAGTAACTAATTAAGTAGATCTCAGACTGTGCTAGAACAGGTTACTCAGGTTTCTTTAGTCATTGATAGATAAATCATTTAGAACAACAAAAAGTAAACTTATTCAAAAAATATGCAAAAATTATTGGCAAACAGTTTTAATTTACCATACACACACACACATATATATATTCAGCTCATATTATAGCACTGAGGTACCTTCCTATTGCTGGCAGAATTCCCTATATTTCACACAGTAGACTAAATTCAAAGGAAATCTTCATCAGGAACTCTCCATACATGGCTAAGATGACTTTCTGTAGGTTCTCAGCTTGCGCATTTTACAGAGACAATGCAAAGGAAAGGAGAATGAGCAATGAGCTGTTATTTTTTAGCTAAGCTATTTCCCCTCTCACTGACTCCAAAAAAAATACATTTCTTTCTCACTCACAAACCCAGCCACTTGGCCTCTCCCTAAATGTTCTCCAGACTCCATGACTCTAAATGAACTCTGTGGCACTTGAAGGTGCAACATTACTGCCATTGTACTATGTGCCTTTTACTGAGCAAGGTATCCTTTTGTTTAAAGGTTTACACAATCTTTCAAACATTTATGCTTGAACAACATTACATTGGAAAAGAAATGAATGCAGGGAACTTCAATTGAAATCTAATGAAGAGGTGAATCAGCAGGGACAGGAGAAATTCTTGTCAGAGGATGAGTGCATGCACGCGACATCAAGGCTATAGCAGCAAGGTTTGGAAGAGCCAGCAAACTAAACTGAACTTTAAGCATGTGAGAGAGGAAGAAAAGGTTGAAAGGGATAAATATTTTAGGTCATTCAGACCTTGGGAAATAACGTATTTAAAATAAGAATGGTTGCAATGGCTGACATTAAAAATGAGGAAAGGAAGAATGAGATAGAGTAAGAAATGACTGGCTGGAGAGACAGGGAAATTCTGCAATGTCACAGTGAAAGGGGAGAAGACATTCTCATCTTCACCATGTTGTGGTCTCCTTTTCGGGACTACCATTACTGTGACTTCTGGTATTGATTAAACACAGAGATTATGTAACAGAGTTCTGAACGTCTCTGCATAATCTATATCAATATCCAATTTGGCACTCTAATGGAACAATCGTAAAATTGATTTTGCAACACAAATCACGGCAGATAAACATGTATCCTATTGAATCACAGCATTAGACACACACTCACACACACCCACACACACACAGAGACACACACACACATACCTACACAGACGCACACAGACACACACACACACACATACCCACACAGACAGAGCCACACACACACATACCCACAGAGACACACACACACATACCTACACAGACACACACAGACAGACACATATTCCCACACAGACACAGAGACACACACACACACACATACCTACACAGACACACACACACACACAGGCACACACACACACATACTCACACAGACACAGACACACACACATACCCACACAGACACACACACACACACATACCCACACAGACAGAGCCACACACACACATACCCACAGAGACACACACACACACATACCTACACAGACACACACAGGCACACACAGACAGACACACACATACCCACACAGACACAGAGACACACACCCACACAGACACACACACACACAAACAGACACACACACACACGGGCGCACAGACACACATACAACACACATACACTCACACCCACACACATACGGACACACACGCGCGGAGAAACACACACACACACACAGACACACATACACTCACACCCACACACATACGGACGGACACACACACGGAGAAACATGCACACACACACAGACACACACAGACACACACACAGACACACAGACACACACACACACACAGACACGGACACACAGACACACATACACTCACACCCACACACGTACGGACACACACACACACAGAAACATGCACACACACACTGACACACACACACACTGACACACACACAGACACACAGAAATACACACACACATACACATGTACACACGCACATTCAGGTAAAGGAAGTGTCATTCCAGAATAACTGGCATGTGCTGGTCTACTTCCCCCCTCACATTCCCTCAGGTAATAAAGTTAATTGCAACATTGAGACCACAGCTGAGACTAACCTAAATATGTCCATTTGCTCAATCTCTATATTACCCTTCTGCTCACTTCCACAGTATATGAAGTGCCTAATCTGTTGAGCAATCAAAAAGTGTTGGGTGGGGCTCGATACTTTAATAACATCTCTTCAAAAGTAACCTGCAACATTTCGAGAAGGGATAATCTCAATTATACATATGCAATGTGTGATGCCAGAGGCAGTATTACTGAGTCTTGACCAATCTCATTAATGCCCAATCCGAAAAACAAAACATCCTCTCTGAATAAAAGGATCACAAAGCGATGTGAAAATAAATTGCATCAGCTTTGGCTTGACACTGTTCACATTCTTCAGATGGCTTTGAAAATCAATTTTGAAGTTATGTTGACAAATGCAGCAACCAATGTGTGTGCACAAACAGAAATGAGTACAATTATCTATTGCTTGAATAACGTCGCTCACCCATGGTTTACGTGGTCGGATGGCAGGTGTATGCTTCAGAATAATATCAACAGCAGAAATTCAATTCCCATTCAGAGGCTGGGGTAAATTTGGAACCTGCCCCATGTTTGGTCTAGATTGGTACCTCTCAGGAGATATAACATTTAAGGTGAGAGGAGGGAGATTTGTTTTAAAAAAAACACACAGGGACAATCTTGTTACGCAGAGAGGTGGAGGAAGTGGTGGATGCAGGTACAGTTACTACATTTAAAATATATCTGGATAAATAAATGAATAAGAAACATTTGGAGAGATATGGGCCAAGTGCTGGTGGGTGGGACTAGTTTAATTTGGGAAATGATCAGTACGGACTGGTCGGACGGAAAGATCTGTCTCCATGCTGCAGGACTCTATGACTCTCATTGTCTCTTTTCAATACTTAGAACATAGAACATAGAACAGTATAGCACAGTACTGGCCCTTCAGCCCTCGATGTACTGCTGACCCTTTATCCTACTCTAAGATCAGACGAACCTACACACCCTTCATTGTACCCATGTGCTTGTCCAAGAGTTGCTTAAATGTCCCTAATGTCTCTGACTCTACTACCACTGCTGGCAGTGCATTCCATACACCCACCACTCTCTGTGTAAAGAACCTACCTCTGACATCTCCCCTAAACCTTCCTCCAATTGCCTTAAAATGATGCCTCCTCATGACAGCCCTGCGACAGTCTCTGACTATTCACTCCACCTATGCCTCTTATTATCTTGTACACCTGTATCAACTCTTATCTTTCTTCACTCCAATGAGAAAAGCCCTAGCTCCCTCAACCTTTTTTCATAAGATATGCCCTCCAGTCCAGGCAGCATCCTGGTCAATCTCTTCTGCGCCCTATTGAAAGCTCTCACATGCTCCCTATAATGAGGTGACCAGAACTGAACATCATATTCCAGGATAAAAGCAAATTACTGCGGATGCTGGAATCTGAAACCAAAAGAGAAAATGCTGGAAAATCTCAGCAGGTCTGGCAGCATCTATAAGGAGAGAAAAGAGCTGACGTTTCGAGTCTAACTGACCATTTATCAAAGGGTCAGTTAGTCTCAAAACATCAGCTCTTTTCTCTCCTTATAGATGTGCCAGACCTGCTGAGATTTTCCAGCATTTTCTCTTTTGGTACCATATTCCAGGTGTGGTCTAACTAGGGCTCTATAGAGCTGCAGAGATGTCCATAAACCCTTATATAGCCTAATTACTTGTCTTGCTCAGAGCTGACAGAAAAAAAAACAATCAAATATTAAGCTCTACAGGTAGGAGACTCAGCTTTAAGTTTGGATACCACTCCAGAGACCTGAGCATAACAATCCAGATTCAGGGTCTGGTGCAGCACTGCTGGAGTGCTACAGTGTTGGAGGTGACCACTTTCAGATGAGGCACTAACTGAGGCTCCGTCTAACCTCGGAGGTTGGCATAAGGTATGCACCAGATCAAAGAAAACCTCAGAAAATATCCCTGGCCCATTTTCATCCTCAAAGCAAACAGATGATCTGGCCTTTATCAGATTATGGAAGATTACGGAGAAATAGAATAGAATAGAACCCTGACAGTGTGGAAACAGGCCATTCGGCCCAACAAGTCCACACTGACTCTCTGAAGAGTAACCCACCAAGACCCATTCCCTCCCCCCGTTAACCCTTGACTAATGCACCTAACCTACACACCCCTGGACACTGTGGACAACTTAGCTTGGGCAATCCACCCTAACCTACACCCATTGTGGGAGGAAATCAGAGCACCCAGAGGAAACCCACACAGACACAAGAAGAATGTGCAAACTCCATACAGACAGTCACCTAAGGTGGGAATCAAACCCGGGTTCCTAGCGCTGCGAGACAGCAGTGCTAACCACTGAGCCACTGTCCTGCCTCAGATGGCTGAGGTGTTTCTCATATCACATCAGTGTCAAAGGTATTTTGGCTCTCAGACTCTTTGAGATGTCCAGTGGGCATGAAATGTGCAATTTAGATGCATGAGCACAGAGAATACATGTGGAATGGTAAAAGCACCAAACATCAGAGGGACTTTGGTGTGGATGAACAGCAGACCGTTAATGCAGCAGGACAGGTGAATAAAGGCATATAGGATGCTTGCCTTCATTAGTCAAGTTTAAAAGCAGGGAGATGATGTTGGAACTGTGCAAAATATTGGTGAGGCCACAGGTAGAGTACTACGTGCAGTTCTGGAATCCACATTAGAGGAGGGATGTGATTGCTCTGGGGCGGAGATTTGCCTGGACTGGAGAGTTTCAGTTGTGCAAGAGGTTGGACTAACTGTGGCTGTTTTCATTGAAGCAGAGGAGACTGGGAGGGGACGTGCTTGAGATGTATAAAACGACGGGGGGTGTAGCCAGGCGGGACAGGAAGAAACTCTTCCCCTTGTTGGGGGAGAATCAATGACCAGAGCTCAGAGATTTAAGGGAAGGGGCAAGAGGGGATGTGAGAGGAACATTTTCATTCAGTGGGTGGTGGGAATCTGTATTGTGCTCACTGTAAGAGCAGGAGAGGCAGAAATCCTCATTGCATTTAAGAAGCATTTAGATGTGCACTTGTTCTGCTGATGAGCCAATTGCTGACAAATGTGCTTAAAATAGTGAGGTGGCTGTTTTTGATCTGTAGGGATACAAGGGAGCCAATTGTATTTTTTTTCTGAGCCCAAGATCTCTATGATTCTGTGACTATAAATGCAATTGATCCTTTAAGTATAAAATAATATAGAAAGTCAAGGGAGTTACTCCATGAGTACCTAGCCATGAGGATATATAGCAACAACAACTTCAGCTTCAATTTCTATAGCACCTTCATAATAGCTATGATGTGGAGGTGCCGGTGTTAGACTCACTACCTGACAACTAAGCAGCACTCCAAAAGCTTGTACTTCCACATTAACATTTGGACTATAACCTGGACTTGTGTGATTTTTATCTTTATAGTTGCTAAGCTTCCCAATCTATCCAATATAATTATTGGGAAACTCTTTGGGCAGAATAAAGACTTTAGGAAGGGTGGTGTAAAATATTTGTTTCAAAGAGTTTTATTGGTCTCATCACAGAATCTCAACCGTGTGGGATCAGGCTATTTGGCCCATCAAGTCCATACTAACCATCTAAAGAGCTCCACACCCCATAACCCTGCATTCACCATGGCTAACCTCCCCCTAGCCTGCACACTATGGCCAATTTAACAAGGCCCATCCAGCTTAGCTGCACATCGTTGGACTGTGGGAGGGGAGGATGTGCAAACTCCGCACAGCCAGTTGCCTGAGGGTGGAATCAAACCCAGAGCTCTGTTGCTGTGAGGCAGCAATGTTAACCACTGAGACACCGCGCTGTCCCAGTCTTGAACCACAGCACAGAGGTAAAAGTGAATACAGGGACTCTTGCAGCTTCCACATGCCCATCAGATTGTCATTTAAAGCCCTAAGTGATGATACGTGCCACTGAAACTACAGTAGCAGGCACACAGCCAATGTTTCCTGTCCCCCTTATCCCTGCTTTCCCACAGCTCAGCGAGAGGGGGATAAACAAAGTAAAACCATGCTGCAAGTCTGAAACAAAGAGCAGAAAAGGCAGGGAATACCCAGCAAGTCGGACAGCGTCTGAGGAGAAGGCAACAGTTTGAGTGAGGAAATGCTCATTGACCTGAGAAACTCCGTTTCTCTCCCTCAGTGACCCGCTCAGCATTCGTGGGAAGTGTAGTTTGCACCGCACTGCGTTTCAGCACCGTGGACAGCTCCCTATCACAGCAAGCTCGGAAATCAATGCAGGTTTGAACAGCAGCCAAAACAAAACTCTATGCAAGTCGAGAGTGCATTAAACGGCATCAGTCTCCAGCTCCATCACGTTACTGTCGCAGGGATAATGCCTTTGGAGGCAGTCTGTTATGCTAGTGATGCATTCATTGTGAAGATGAAAGGTCAGGGGGGATGGGGAAATGGGGAGAATGTGCTCTCAAGGATTTGCACACTTATAATGCAAAGGCAGACAGCTGAGAATGAATTGTCCTCGTGAATTACCTGATGGTTTCTGAGCAAGGTGGGGGTGTGGTGGAAAAGTGCAGCACCTGATGAAAACCAGCAGCTGAAACATTAACTTGCTGTCTCTCTCCATAGATGCTGCCTGACCTGCTGGGTTTCTCCAGCACTTTCTTTTATTTAACCAAGGGTCAATATTTGGGCCTGTGGTCAATATTCAGTAGCAGAATGGATATTCCTATTCCTTAGACTTAGCCTATTAGATCGACTGGGAAAATCAAGCAGGGAGAGTATAGAACATAGAACAGTACAGCACAGAACAGGCCCTTCAACCCACAATGTTGTGCCGACCACTGATCCTCATGTATGCACCCTTAAATTTCTGTGACCATATGCATGTTCAGTAGTCTCTTAAATGTCCCCAATGACCTTGCTTCCACAACTGCTGCTGGCAACACATTCCATGCTCTCTCAACTCTGTGTAAAGAACCCACCTCTGACATCCCCTCTATACTTTCCTCCAACCAGCTTAAAACTATGACCCCTCATATTAGTCATTTCTGCCCTGGGAAATAATCTCTGGCTATTGACTCTATCTATGCCTCTCATTATCTTGTATACCTCAATTAGGTCCCCTCTCCTCCTCCTTTTCTCCAATGAAAAAAGTCCGAGCTCAGTCAACGTCTCTTCATAACATAAGCCCTCCAGTCCAGGCAACATCCTGGTAAACCTCCTCTGAACCCCCTCCAAAGCATCCACATCTTTCCTATAATAGAGCGACCAGAACCGGACGCAGTATTCCAAGTGCGGTCTAACCAAAGTTTTATAGAGCTGCAACAAGATCTCACGACTCTTAAACTCAATCCCCCTGTTAATGAAAGCCAAAACACCATATGCTTCCTTAACAACCCTGTCCACTTGGGTGGCCATTTTAAGGGATCTATGTACCTGCACACCAAGATCCCTCTGTTCCTCCACACTGCCAAGAATCCTATCCTTAATCCTGTACTCAGCTTTCAAATTCGACCTTCCAAAATGCATCACCTCGCATTTATCCAGGTTGAACTCCATCTGCCATCTCTCAGCCCATCTCTGTATCCTGTCAATGTCCCGCTGCAGCCTACAACAGCCCTCTATACTGTCAATGACACCTCCAATCTTTGTGTTGTCTGCAAACTTGCTGACTCATCCTTCAATCCCCTCATCCAAGTCATCAATAAAAATTACAAACAATAGAGGCCCAAGGGCAGAGCCCTGTGGAACACCACTCACCACAGACTTCCAGGCAGAATATTTTCCTTCTACTACCACTCACTGTCTTCTGTTGGCCAGCCAATTCTGTATCCAGACAGCTACGTTCCCCTGTATCCCATTCCTCCTGACCTTCTGAATGAGCCTACCATGGGGAACCTTATCAAATGAGGGGAAAGTGAGGTCTGCAGATGCTGGAGATCAGAGCTGAAAATGTGTTGCTGGAAAAGTGCAGCAGGTCAGGCAGCATCCAGGGAACAGGAGAATCGACGTTTCAGGATCCTGAAGAAGGGCTTATGCCCGAAACGTCGATTCTCCTGTTCCCTGGATGCTGCCTAACCTGCTGCGCTTTTCCAGCAACACATTTTCAGCTCGAACCTTATCAAATGCCTTGCTGAAGTATGTATCCATGGGGAAACTATATTCCCTGTGACCAGAAGTCCCAAAACAAAGCTCTCACATTTCAATAAGATCTCCCTTGACTTTAGGACATAGAAAAGATGTGAATACATTAGACAGAGTGTAAAAGTGATTTACTAGAATGGTTCCAGCTAGGAGAAATTTCAGCAATGGGGACAAATTAAAGAAATCAGGACAGTTCTCCTTGTAAAGAAAAAGGCTGAGAGGAGATCTGATTGATGAATTTAAAACCGTGAGCCAGCTGGTCAGAATCGATTGGATAAAACTGTTTCACAGAGTCATACAGCACAGAAACAGACCCTTCAGTCCAACCAGTCCACGTCGAACATAATCCCAAACTAAACTGGCTCCACCTGTCTGCCCCTGGCCCATATCCCTCCAAACCTTTTCCTATTCATGGACTTATCCAAATGTCTTTTAAATGTTGTAACTGCACCCGCACCCACCACTTCCTCAGAAAGTTCATTCCACACGTGAACCATCCTCTGTGTTAAAAATTGCCCCTTATGTCTTTTTTAAACCTTTCTCCTCTAATCTTAAAAATGTGCCCCCCCGGGTCATGAAATCCCCCACCCTAGGGAAAAGCCAACTGCTATTCACCCTATCTATACCCCTCATAATTTTATAAACCTCTATATTTTATTCTATAAACCTCTATTTTATAAAGCTTAACCTCCTACGCTCCAGTGACAAAAGTCCCAGTCTGTCCAGCCCTTCTTTATAACTCAGACCTTCTCCACCCGGCAACATTCCACTGTCACAGAGAATAGAACGAGAGGGTAAAGGTTTAAAGTGATGGGCAAATGAAGCAAGAGTGACATTAGGAAAACCTTTTATCTCTCAGTGAGCCGTTTGGGATTGGAATTAACTACTCAGCAATCTGGTGGAGGCTGGTTCCATTGAGGCATTCGGTTTTGGATGGTTTTGGACAGTAATGGTGTGCAGGGGGTTGGAGGAAAGGTAGGAGACTAGCAGTAGTAACAGTGCCAGTGCAGACACAATGGGCCGAATGGCCTGTTTTTACACTATAATGCTTCTGTCATTACAGTCATAGAGTCATAGAGATGTACAGAATGGAAACAGACCCTTCGGTCCAACCCGTCCATGCCGACCAGATATCCCAACCCAATCTAGTCCCACCTGCCAGCACCCGGCCCATATCCCTCCAAACCCTTCCTATTCATATACCCATCCAAATGCCTCTTAAATGTTGCAATTGTACCAGCCTCCACCACTTCCTCTGGCAGCTCATTCCATACATGTACCACCCCCTGTGTGAAAAAGTTGCCCCTGAGGTCTCTTTTATATCTTTCCTCGCTCACCCTAAACCTATGCCCTCTAAGTTCTGGACTCTCCAACCCCAGGGAAACGACTTTGCCTATTTACCCTATCCATGCCCCTCATAATTTTGTCAACCTCTGTGAGGTCACCCCTCCGACGGTCCAGGGAAAACAGCCCCAGCCTGTTCAGCCTCTCCCTGTAGCTCAAATCCTCCAACCCTGGCAACATCCCTGTGAATCTTTTCTGAACCCTTTCAGTTTCACAACATCTTTCTGATAGGAAGGAGACCAGAATTGCATGCAATATTCCAACAGTGGCCTAACGAATGTCCTGTAAAGCCACAACATGACCTCCCAACTCCTGTACTCAATATGCTGACCAATAAAGGAAAGCATACCAAACGCTGCCTTCACTATCCTATCCACCTGCGACTCCACTTTCAAGGAGCTATGAACTTGCACTCCAAGGTCTCTTTGTTCAGCAACACTCCCTAGGACCTTACCATTAAGTGTATACGTCCTGCTAAGATTGGCTTTCCCAAAATGCAGAACCTCGCATTTATCTGAATTAAACTCCATCTGCCACTTCTCAGCTCATTGGCCCATTTGGTCCAGATCCTGTTGTAATCTGAGGTAACCCTTTTTGCTGTCCACTACACCTCCAATTTTGGTGTCATCTGCAAACTTACTAACTGTACCTCTTATGCTCGCATCCAAATCATTTATGTAAATGACAAAAAGTAGATTCTGTGATGCTTTGGAGGCAGTTAGACAGTTCTGCTTCTGAAACTGACATGCAAGACATGGCATTGTGCACAGCACGCTCCCAGGAAGGGCGATGTGGACATGGCAACATTGTTTAAAAGCAAATTACTGCGGATGCTGGAATCTGAAACCAAAAGAGAAAATGCTGGAAAATCTCAGCAGGTCTGGCAGCATCTTGCAAGGAGAGAAAAGAGCTGACGTTTCGAGTCTAACTGACCCTTTGTCAAAGCTTTGGCAATATTGTTTGTTGTGGCAGCATGGATTGAGGGCTAGAGATGGAGCAGCAAACAGAAATGCCACTGAGCTCAGTTGACTGGATGTCTTGGTTTGTGGTACAGGGTGATACTAGCAGCAATGGGGTCAATTCCCGTACCAGCTGAGGCTGGCCATGATATCCCACCTTGTCAACCACTCCTCTTGCCTGAGGCATGGTGACCTACAGGTTAAACCATCACTGGGTCATTGCTTTGTAATAAGACCCTCTGCTCCTGTCACTACTTGCCATGTTCATCCACTTGCAAGTTCAGTCACCTTTGACTTAAGTTTAGTCTGGAACAAAACTGCAGGGAGAATGGCTTTCAGGCAGTTCGTCTTTAGGAATGTACCAACTATTCATTTTACTCGGGCCTTTCATGTCCAGCACAACATTTTGGAAGGTACCATCACACTGAAATGTGGCAGACAGTTTGTCCACTGACAGCACCCAAGTGGAATTTTATCAAAGCATATATCCTGAGGGATTAAAAAGGGGCCAGGATGCAAGGGAAAACTCACTTGCTCTTCTTTCTGGGAATGCTCCTGTGTGAAGATCAATGTTTTCTGTTGCTTTCCGCGAGGAGGCATTATGAGATGCAGGCAGAGCTCCGTACAGAAAGCAAACTATTTCTTGCTTCACTATTTAAATGCAGAGGCATGTCAACGTTCTGATCATGATGCAGAATGCTGGGGGTTTCCTTTCGTGATCCTTCACTAATTTCCATCCAAAATCTATATACATTTCCATATATTTTGACGCTGGCTCCCAATCAACATTGCGATTTGAAAAATGCTCACCTGTACACAAGTCCCTCTCAATGACGGCACGTCTTCCTCTCTGTGTAACCTCCCCCTGTTCAATAACTGAACAAGCTTGCCGTCCCCTTCCGATGTCCCAGTTTTTCATAGCATCGTGATTGGCCGCCGCAGCATCATCTCCTAAAGCCCTAAGTCATGGAATTTCCTCTCCAAGTCTCCCTGCTTCTTCCACCTTTCTTTTAAGGCATTCCTTAAGCCTACACCCTTAACCCGTGTTTGATCGCTTGTTTTGAACGCAAGAACAATGCAATAAATCGAGGTGAAGCAGACCATTCAGCCCATCATGTTTGCTTCAGTACTCAATACGGTTGTGGGCAGCCTTTGGCTTCAATTGCACTTTCCCTTGTCCCATAGACAGGCCAAACATCTCTCTATCAGCAACTAAAATGTATTGCTGCTCCTCTACCTTATGGTCCATTCACCACAGGAGCATTCACAGCCCTTTGGGAGGGGGAGGCACGGCGGCTCAGTGGTTAGCACTGCTAGTCTCACAGCGCCAAGGACCTTGGGCGACTGTCTGTGTGGAGTTTGCTCATTCACATTGTGTCTGCGTGGGTTTCCTTCGGGTGCTCCATTTCCTTCCCAAAGGTGTGCAGGTTAGGGTGGATTGGCCATGCTAAATTACCCATAGTGCCCAGGGATGAGTAGGTTAGGGTGGATTGGCCATGCTAAATTGCCCATAGTGCCCAGGGATGTGCAGGTTAGGGTGGATTGGCCATGCTAAATTACCCATAGAGTTCAGGAATGTGTAAGTTAGGGTGGATTGGCCATGCTAAATTACCCATAGTGTTCAGGGATGTGTAGGTTAGGGTGGATTGGCCATACTAAATTACCCATAGTGTTTAGGGATGTGTAGGTTAGGGTGGATTGGCCATGCTAAATTGCCCATAGTGTTCAGGAATGTGTAAGTTAGGGTGGATTGGCCATACTAAATTACCCATAGTGTTTAGGGATGTGTAGGTTAGGGTGGATTGGCCATGCTAAATTGCCCATAGTGTTCAGGAATGTGTAAGTTAGGGTGATTGGCCATACTAAATTACCCATAGAGTTCAGGGATGTGTAGGTTAGGGTGGATTGGCCATGCTAAATTACCCATAGTGTTTAGGGATGTGCAGGTTAGGGTGAATTGGCCATGCTAAATTACCCATAGTGTTCAGGGATGTGTAAGTTAGGGTGGATTGGCCATGCTAAATTACCCATAGTGTTCAGGGATGTGCAGGTTAGGGTGAATTGGCCATACTAAATTACCCATAGTGTTCAGGGATGTGCAGGTTAGGGTGAATTGGCCATGCTAAATTACCCATAGTGTTCAGGGATGTGCAGGTTAGGGTGAATTGGCCATACTAAATTACCCATAGTGTTCAGGGATGTGCAGGTTAGGGTGAATTGGCCATACTAAATTACCCATAGTGTTCAGGGATGTGCAGGTTAGGGTGAATTGGCCATGCTAAATTACCCATAGTGTTCAGGGATGTGCAGGTTAGGGTGAATTGGCCATACTAAATTACCCATAGTGTTCAGGGATGTGTAGGTTAGGGTGGACTGGCCATGCTAAATTACCCATAGTGTTCAGGGATGTGTAGGTTAGGGTGGATTGGCTATGCTAAATTACCCATAGTGTTCAGGGATGTGCAGGTTAGGGTGGATTGGCTATGCTAAATTACCCATAGTGTTCAGGGATGTGTAGGTTAGGTGTATTAGTCAGGGCTAAATGTAGAGTAATAAGGGAATGGGTGCGGGTGGGTTATTCTTCGGAGTGTCGTTGTGGACTTGTTGTGCCAAATGGCATGCTGCCACACTGTGTGATTCTATGGGCAAGAATTCCAAAATTCCGCAACTTTCCGAATGAAAACATTGCTCCTCACCTCCTCCTTAATGATCAGCCCCTTATCCTGCGAAAGAGACTCCCTGGAAATGATTGAGGGCCAAATTCTGCCGAGGATCATTTCAGTGTAGCTTCCCTGAGATGGATTACTTTGTTGGAGGTGCTGTGTAATTATAGGTAGTTGTTAAAATGTTGTTGAGCCAATTTATTGAACATGAATATTGATGGAAGTTCTCCCTTCACCCATGTGGCAGGGGGTACAATACATGTCCTCTTGCTTAAGGACAAATATATCGCTCTGACTTAGATAAGTATTGATTCAGTGACTGAGAGCAGGGGAGCTGTGCATTAGGCAATCAGAGACAACCCTAGCCCAGTAGCAGATCAAATTGCCAATTATATTAACTTTCACCCCACCCCCACTTCACTCCAGCTGAGTCCTGGTGTGACTAATGTGGGGTCCAGCAGCCAGAGTGCAGGAAATTATTTGGGATTATTTGCAGACAGCTACAAATATGTCTCAGTAAGATCAGCCTGTCAGGCAGATGGATGAAGGCAGAACGTTCTGCAGAGGAGACTGAACGAGTGATCATGTGTCGAGCTGAGAACAGCGTGCAGGAGTGATGCAGAGAGGATTTTGAACCTTACCAAGTTGCATCTTTGTAAGAATGTTACGCTGCAGGACCACAATAGCTGGAAACAGTTGTGTTGAACGTAGCCATTTGTTTCTTCAAAGCAGCGACATAGCAACGGTGGAAGAAAATTACAGCACAGGAACAGGCCCTTCAGCCCTCCAAACCTGTGCAATCCACATCCTCTATCTAAACCTGTCACCTACTTCCAGAGCTCCCTCTGCTCCCTGCCCAGACATGTCTCTGTCTGGATACATTTTACGTGATGCTATTGTGCCCGCCTCTACCACCTCCACTGGCAACGCATTCCAGGCACCCACCAGCCTCTGTGTAAAGAACTTTCCACGCCTATCTCCGTTAAACCTTTCCCCCTCTCACCCTGAACTCGTGACCCCCACTCTGGGGAATCTTATAGGGGCGGGACTGATGTGGAGACATTTGGCAGAGGGTTACACGGCCTCTCTCTCGATTTTGGGAAAAACCGGCTGCACCTTTCAATGAAACTCTGCAGAGTTGGGGGGAGTTTGTCGCTGGATCGCTCGTGACTTTATTAACTCCACATCCCGTCTCATTGACACACAGCTTTCTGTCTTACCATCTGCCAAACCAAGAATTCTTGACCTGACGATTACTGCAGTCTCCTTGTCGGTCACAGCATCTCAGGGACACATTCCATGGGCATTCCGTGGATTTTGGGTTCCAGCATAGAATTCGTAGAATTCCCTACAGTGTGGAAACAGGCCATTTGGCCCAACAAGTCCACACCGACCCTCCGAAGAGTAACCCAGCCAAAGGGTTACTGCACCAAGGTCTCCCACGGACACGTCTCCAGACCATGTCAATGCTGCAACCCTCAGGTCTGTGCCAGCAGCTATCATTGTAATGCCAGGGAGTGGGTCAAAGACATCGCGTGCTCTGGGACTCACGCTGCATCTCTGGGCTGTTCTGACGAAGGGTCACTCCACCCGAAACGTTAACTCTTGATTTCTCTCCACGGACGCTGCCGGACCTGCTGAGCTTTTCCAGCACTTTCTGTTTTGGTTGCATCGCTGAGGCTGTTTGTTTGCTCTTTCAGCGCTCGCTCACTCTGAACCTACCTGGACGCTCATGCCATCCCTGTCTCATCTGTTTGTACACCTCAGCCAGCAATACCAGGCCATGCACAGACGCACAAAGCCAGGAACTAGATTAGAGCAGTGCTGGAGAAGCACAGCAGGTCAGGCAGCATCCGAGGGGCAGGGAAATCGACGTTTCGGGCAAAAGCCCTTCATCAGCTCTATTCCTGATGATGCTGCCTGCCCTGCTGTGCTTTTCCAGCACCACTCGAATCTAGACGCTGGTTTCCAGCATCTGCTGTCATTGTTTTTACACAAGGCCAGGAAGCTTAACACAAATTGTCAGCAGGACACAATTCAAGTTAGAGGAGATGGCCTTCCGTCTGGGGGGTCCTGGCAGAGTAAATCAAGGGCAGCCTTCGATTCCAGTCCAGAGGCCTGGACGTGGTCAGTTAGACACTCAGGGGACGAAACTGATACCACTTTGTTGATAAAATGTTGATCTTGCTTTTCTGCATCTTTCAGCCATAACACTATATTCCTCCTTGTTGTGGTTCTGTTCGCTGAGCTGGGAATTTGTGTTGCAGACGTTTCGTCCCCTGTCTCGGTGACATCCTTAGTGCTTGGGAGCCTCCTGTGAAGCGCTTTTGTGATCTTTCCTCTGGCATTTGTAGTGGTTTGAATCTGCCGCCTCCGGTTGTCAGTTCCAGCTGTCCGCTGCAGTGGTTGGTATATTGGGTCCAGGTCGATGTGCTTATTGATTGAATCTGTGGATGAGTGCCAAGCCTCTAGGAATTCCCTGGCTGTTCTCTGTTTGGCTTGTCCTATAACAGTAGTGTTGTCCCAGTCGAACTCCTGTTGCTTGTCCTCTGAGTGTGTGGCTACTAAGGATAGCTGGTCGTGTTGTTTCGTGGCTAGTTGGTGTTCATGGATGCGGATCATTAGCTGTCTTCCTGTTTGTCCTATGTAGAGTTTTCAAAATGGGGAGGTCTTGTCAATGAGGTTTTGGATGAAGAAGATTGTCCTGTCTGTGTGGTTCACAACAGCTCGGGAAACAAATAACGTCTTTCTTGAGCATGTTCAGGGAAGCGCTGCTACTGATTTTGGCAAACCTACTTATTTAATCGCGCTGTCCACCGATTGAGCGGGGGGCTTTGTCAGTTTTGCGTGGCGGGCTCCGAAACAAAAAACAGAAGTTGCTGGAAAAGATCAGCAGGTTTGGCAGCATCAGACCATGAGGCATAGGGGCAGAAATGAGGCCATTCAGTCCATCGAATCTGCTCTGCAGTTCAATCATGGCTGATACGTTTCACAATCCCATTCTCCCACTTTCGCCCTGTAACCCTTGACTGCCTTGATACTCAAGGGCCTATCTATCTCAGTCTTAAATATACTCAGTGACCTGTCCTCCACAGCCTTCTGTGGCAGTGAATTCCATAGATTCACTACTCTCTGGCTGAAGAAGTTTCTCCTTACCTCCATTGTAAAAGGTCTTCCCTTTACCCTAAGGCTGCGCCCTCAGGTCCTAGTCTCTCTTACCAATGGAAACATCTTCCCAACATCCACTCTGTGCAGGACATTTAGTATTGCATATGTTTCAATTAGATCCCCACTTCATCTTTCTAAACTCCATCAAGTATAAACCCAGAGTCCTCCAATGTTCCTCATATGTTAAGCTTTTCATTCCTGGGACCATTCTCACGAACTTCCTCTGAACACGCTCCGGGGCCAGTACATCCTTCCTGAGATAAAGGGCCCAAAACTGTGCACAATACTCCAAATGTGGTCTGACCAGATCCTTATAGAAATATATCCCTGCTTTTATATTCAATTCCCCTCAAAATAAATGCCATTATTGCATTTGCCTTCCTAACTGACTCAACCTGCAGGTTTACCTTGAGAGAATCCTGGACTAGAGCTCCCAAGTCTCTTTGCACGTCAGATTTCTGAATTCTCCCCCCATTTTGAAAATAGTCCATGCCTCTATTCCTCTTACCAGAGTGCGTGACCTCACACTTTCCTATGTCACCCTCCATCTCTGCCCACTTCTCAGCCCACTCTCCTAACCTGTTCCAAATCCTTCTGCAGCCTCCCCTCCTCCTCAATGCTACCTGTCCCTCCACCTTTCTTTGTATCGTCTGCCAACATAGCCAGACCGCTCTCAGTTCCTTCATCTAAAACGTTAATGGTATAAAGTGCAAGGTTGTGGTCCTAACACTGAGCCTTGCAGAACACTGGCTGCCACTCTGAGAAGGACCCTTTTATCCCCACTCTCTGCTTTCTGACAGTCAGCCCAGCTTCTATCCATGCTAGCACCTTGCCTCTTACACCATGGGCCCTTCTCTTACTCAGTAGCCTCCTGTACGGCACCTTGTCAAAGGTTAGATTAGATTAGATTACTTACAGTGTGGAAACAGGCCCTTTGGCCCAATGAGTCCACACCGCCCCGCCGAAGCCCAACCCACCCAGACCTTTACCCTTTCACCTAACACTACGGGCAATTTCCCATGGCCAATTCACCTAACCTGCACATTTTTGGACTGTGTGAGGAAACCGGAGCACCCGGAGGAAACCCATACAGACACGGGGAGAATGTGCAAACTCCACACTCATGCCTTCCACCATGAAGTCTGAAGTGAAGTAATTATTCAGTTCCTCAGCCATTTCCTTCTTCCCCACTACTGTCTCTCCAGTGTCATTTTCCAGCAGCCCAATATCCACTTTTGCCTCTCTTTTGCCCTTTATATATCTGAAGAAACTCTTACAATCTTCCTTTATATTACTGGCTAGCTTACCCTCATATATAATCTTCTCCCTCCTTATTCCTTTATTTGTTGCCCTCTGTTGGTCTTTACGAGCTTCCCAATCCTCTGGTTTCCCAATGTAATTCACCACATTATATGCTTTCTCTTTTGCGTTTATGCTATCCCTAACTTCCCTAGACAGTGTGTGTGTGAGAGTGTGTGAGAGTGTACGTGCGAGAGTGTGTGAGAGTATGTGTGAGATGTGTGAGAGTGTGTATGTTTAAGAGTGTGTGTGTATGTGAGTGTGTGAGTGTGTGTGTGTGTGAGAGTGTGTTGCGTGAGAATGTGTGTGTGAGAGTGTGTGTATGTGAGTGTGTGTGTGTGAGAGTGTGTGTGTGTGAGAGTGTGTTTGTGAGAGAGTGAGTGTGTGTGAGAGTGTGTGTGAATGTGCGTGCGAGAGTGTGTGAGAGTATGTGTGAGATGTGTGAGAGTGTGTATGTTTAAGTGTGTGTGTGTGTGTAGGTGAGTGTGTGAGAGTGTGTGTGCATGTGAGAGTGTGTTGCGTGAGAATGTGTGTGTGAGAGTGTGTGTATGTGAGTGTGTGTGTGTGAGTGTGTGTGTGAGTGTGTGTGTGTGAGAGTGTGTTTGTGAGAGAGTGAGTGTGTGTGTCTGTGTAAGAGTGTGGGTGTGTGAGTACATGTGTGTGTGTGAGAATGAGTGTGAGTGTGTGTGTGAGAGAGTGTGTGTGTGTGAGAGTGTGTGTGAGAGATAGTGTGTGAGAGTGTGTGTGTGCATGAGAGAATGTGTGTGTGTGAGTGTGTGTGTGTGCATGTGTGTGTGTGTGAGTGTGTGTTGGTGTGTATGTGTGTGTCTGCGTGTGTGTGTGTGAATGAGTGTGTGTGTGTGTGAGAGAGAGAGTGTGTGCATGTGTATGTGAGTGTGTGTGAGAGTGTGTGTGTGTAAGTGTGTGTGTCTGTGAGTGTGTGTGTGTGAGTGTGTGTGCGAGTGTGTGTGTGAGAGTGTGTGTGTGAGAGTGTGTGTGAGTGTGTGTGTGAGTATGTGTGAGTCTGTATGTGAGTGTGTGTGTGTGAGTATGTGTGAGAGTCCGTGTGTGAAAGAGTGTTTGAGTGTGTGTGTGTGCGTGTGTGAGTGAGTGTGTGAGTGAGTGTTTGTGAGAGTGTGTGTGTGTGAAAGTGAGTGTGTGCAAGTGTGTATGTGAGTGTGTGTGAGAGTGTGTGTGTGAGAGTGTGTTTGTGAGACAGTGAGTGTGTGTGTCTGTGTAAGAGTGTGGGTGTGTGAGTGCATGTGTGTGTGTGAGAGTGAGTGTGAGTGTGTGCATGAGAGAGTGTGTTTGTGTGAGAGTGTGTGTGTGTGAGAGTGTGAGTATGTGTGAGAGTGAGTGTGTGAGAGTGTGTGTGAGAGAGTGTGTGGGTGTGTGTGTGAGTGCGTGTGTGTGTATGTATGTGAGAGTGTGTGTGAGTGTGAGTGGGTGAGAGTATGTGTTTGTGAGAGAATGTGTGTGTGTGAGAGAGTGTGTGTGTGTAAGAGTGTGTATGTGAGTGTGTGTGTGCAAAAGTGAGTGTGTGAGAGAGTCGGTGTGTGTGTGAGTGTGTGTGAGAGAGTGTGTGTGAGAGAGTGAGTGTGTGAGAGTGTGTGTGAGAGAGTGTGTGTGTGCAAAAGTGTGTGTGTGTGAGTGTGTGTGAGAGAGTGTGTGTGTGTGAGTGTGTGTGTTAGATTGTGTGTGTGTGTATAAGTGTGCGTGTGAGTGTGTGAGTGTGTGTGTGTGCAAATGTGTGTGTGTGAGTGTGTGTGAGAGAGTGTGTGTGTTAGATTGTGTGTGTGAATGTGCGTGAGAGAGAGTGTGTGTGAGTGTGTGTGTTAGATTGTGTGTGTGAGTGTGTGAGAGAGTGTGTGAGTGTGTGTGAGAGAGCGAGTGTGTGAGTGTGTGTGTGTATAAGTGTGTGTGTGTATAGGTGTGTGTGTGAGAGTGTGTGTGAGAGAGTGTGTGAGTGTGTGTGTGTATAAGTGTGTGTGTGTATAGGTGTGTGTGTGAGTGCGAGTGTGAGAGTGTGCGTGTGTGTGTGTGTGTGTGCATGCGTGAGAGTGTGTGAGTGTGTGTGTGTGAGTGTGTGTGCATGTGTGTGTGTATGTGAGTGTGTGAGAGTGTGTGTGTGTGTGAGTCTGTGTATGTGTATGTATGTGTGTGAGAGTATGTGTGTGTGTTTGAGTGTGCGTGTGTGTGTGAGTGCATGGGTGTGAGAGTGACTGCGTGAGAGTGTGTGAGTGTGTGTGTGTTGGTGTGTGTGTGCGAGTGTGTGTGTGAGAGTATGTGTGTGAAAGTGTGTGTGAGTGTGTGTGTGCATGAGAGTGTGTGAGTGTGTGTGCGTATGTGCATGTGTGTGCGAGTGTGTGTGAGTGTGTGTTGGTGTGCATGTGTGTGTCTACGAGTGTGTGAGTGTGTGTGTGAATGAGTGTGTGTGCGGGTGTGTGTGTGTGAGTGAGTGTGTGTGTGAGAGAGAGTGCGTGTGCGTGTGTATGTGAGTGTGTATGAGTCTGTGTGAGAATGTGTGTGTGTGAGAGGAGTGTATCTGTGTGAATGTGTGTGAGTGTGTGTGAGTGTGTGTACGTGTGAGAGTGTGTGTGTCTGTGTGAGAGTTTGTGTGTGAGTGTGTGTGTGTGTTGGTGTGTGTGTGTGCGAGTGTGTGTGTGTGTGCACGAGTGTGTGAGCATGTGTGTGTGAGTGTGTGTGTGAGTGTGAGGGTGTGAGTGAGTTTGTGTGAGAGTGTGAGTGAGAGTGTGCATGTGTGAGAGTGTGTGTGGGAGTGTGTGAGTGAGAGTGTGTATGAGAGTGTGTGTGTGAGAGTGTGTGAGTGTGTGTGTGAGTGTGTGTTTGAGAGAGTGTGTGTGAGTGTGTGTGTGAGAGTGTGTGAGTGTGTGTGAGAGTGTGTGAGTGTGTGTGTGAGTGAGTGTGTGTGTGAGAGTGTGTGTGTGAGGGCGTGTGTGTGTGAGAGTGTGTGTGAGTGAGGGCGTGTGTGTGAGAGTGTTTGTGTGTGTAAGAGTGTGTGAGTGTGTGTGAGTGTGTGTGAGAGTGTGTGTGTGTAAGAGTGTGTGAGTGTGAGTGTTTGTGAGTGTGTGTGAGTGTGTGAGTTTGTGTGTGTGAGTGTGTGAGAGTGTGTGTTTGTGAGAGAGTGTGTGTGAGTGTGTGTGAGTGCATGTGTGTATATGACAGTGAGTGTGAGTGCGTGTGTGTGTGAGTGTGTGTGTGTGAAAGTGAGTGTGTGCGAGTGTGTGTGTGTGTGAGAGTGTGTGTGTGAGAGTGTGTTTGTGAGACAGTGAGTGTGTGTGTCTGTGTAAGAGTGTGGGTGTGTGAGGGTGTGTGTGCGAGTGTGTGCATATGAGAGTGAGGGTGAGTGCGTGTGTGAGAGAGTGTGTGCGTGAGAGTGTGTGTGTGCATGTGTATGTGAGTGTGTGTGAGTCTGTGTGAGAATGTGTGAGTGTGAGAGGAGTGTATCTGTGTGAGTGTATGTGTGTGTGAGAGTGTGTGTGTGTGTGAGTGTGTGTGTGCGTGTGAGAGTGTGTGTGTCTGTGTGAGAGTTTGTGTGTGAGTGTGTGTGTGTTGGTGTGTGTGTGTGCGAGTGTGTGTGTGTGCATGAGTGTGTGAGCATGTGTGTGTGAGTGTGTGTGTGAGTGTGTGCGTGTGAGTGTGTGTGTGAGGACATGTATGTGTGTGAGAGTGTGTGTATGAGTGTGTGTGCAAGAGTGTCTATGTGTGTGAGAGTGTGTGTGTGTGTGTGTGAGTGTGTGTGAGAGTGTGTGTGTAAGAGTGTGTGAGTGTGAGTGTGTGTGAGTGTGTGTGCGAGTGTGTGTTTGCGTGAGTGTGTGAGAGTGTGTGTTTGTGAGAGAGTGTGTGTGTGTGAAAGTGAGTGTGTGAGAGGGTGTGTGTGTGAGTGTGTGTGAGAGTGCGTGTGTGAGAGTGTGTGAGTGTGTAAGTGCATGTGTGTATATGAGAGTGAGTGTGAGTGTGTGTGTGAGTGCGTGTGTGTGAGTGCGTGTGTGTGAGTGTGTGTGTGAGAGTGAGTGTGTGAGAGTGAGTGTGTGTGTGAGTGAGAGTGTGTGTGTGTGAGAGAGTGTGTGTGTCTGTGTGAGAGAGTGTGTGTGGGTATGTGTGTACATCTGTGTGAGAGTGTGTGTGTGTCTGTGTGAGAGAGTGTGTGTCTGTGTGTGTGTGTTTGAGTGTGTGTGTCTGTGTGTGTGCATGTGTGTGTGAGTGTGTGTCTGTGTGAGAGTGTGTGTGTGAGAGTGTGTGTGTGCATGAGAGTGTGTGTGTGTGTGAGTGTGCGTGTGCGTGTGCATGTATGTGTGTGAGTGTGTGTTGGTGTGTATGCGTGTGTCCGCGAGGATATGAGTGTGTGTGTGAATGAGTGAGTGTGTGGGTGAGAGAGAGTGTGTGCATGTGTATGTGAGAGTGTGTGTGTGAGAGTGTGTCTGTGAGTGTGTGTGCATGTGAGAGTGTGTGTGTGTCTGCGTGAGAGTGTGTGTGGGTGTGTGTGTGTTGGTGTGTGTGTGCGAGTGTGTGTGTGCACGAGTGTGTGTATGAGCATGTGTGTGTGTGTAAGTGTGTATGTGAGTGTGTGTGTGTGAGTGTGTGTGTGAGAGTGTGTGTGTGTATGTGTGAGTGTGTGTGTGAGAGTGTGTGTGAGTGGGTGTATGAGAGTGTGTGTGAGTGTGTGTGTGTGAGAGTGTGTGTGAGTGTGCGTGCGAGAGTGTGTGAGAGTATGTGTGTGATGTGTGAGAGTGTGTGCGTGTGTGTGAGTGTGTGTTTGAGAGAGTGTGTGTGAGTGTGTGTGTGAGAGTGTGTGTGAGAGTGTGTGAGTGTGTGTGTGTGTGTGAGTGTGTGTGTGAGAGTGTGTGTGTGAGGGCGTGTGTGAGTGAGGGCGTGTGTGTGTGAGAGTGTGTGTGTGTGAGAGTGTGTGTGTGTGTAAGAGTGTGTGAGTGTGTGTGAGTGTGCGTGAGTGTGTATGAGAGTGTGTGTGTGTAAGAGTGTGTGAGTGTGAGTGTTTGTGAGTGTGTATGAGTGTGTGTGAGTGAGGGCGTGTGTGTGTGAGAGTGTGTGTGTGTGAGTGTGTGTATGTGTGTAAGAGTGTGTGAGTGTGTGTGAGTGTGTGTGAGAGTGTGTGTGTGTGAAAGTGAGTGTGTGCGAGTGTGTGTGTGTGTGAGAGTGTGATTGTGAGACAGTGAGTGTGTGTGTCTGTGTAAGAGTGTGGGTGTGTGAGGGTGTGTGTGTGCGAGTGTGTGTATATGAGAGTGAGGGTGAGTGCGTGTGTGAGAGAGTGTGTGTGTGAGAGTGTGTGTGTGCATGTGTATGTGAGTGTGTGTGAGTCTGTGTGAGAATGTGTGAGTGTGAGAGGAGTGTATCTGTGTGAGTGAATGTGTGTGTGAGAGTGTGTGTGTGTGTGAGTGTGTGCGTGTGAGAGTGAGTGTGTCTGTGTGAGAGTTTGTGTGTGAGTGTGTGTGTGTTGGTGTGTGTGCGAGTGTGTGTGTGTGCATGAGTGTGTGAGCGTGTGTGTGTGAGTGTGTGCGTGTGAGTGAGTGTATGTGAGTGTGTGTGTGTGAGAGTGTGTGTGCGAGAGTGTGTATGTGTGTGAGAGTGTGTGTGTGTAAGAGTGTGTGAGTGTGTGTGAGTGTGTGTGTGTGAGGGCATGTGTGTGTGTGTGAGAGTGTGTGTATGAGTGTGTGTGCGAGAGTGTGTATGTGTGTGAGAGTGTGTGTGTGTAACAGTGTGTGAGTGTGTGTGAGAGTGTGTGTGTAAGAGTGTGTGAGTGTGAGTGTGTGTGAGTGTGTGTTTGAGTGTGTGTTTGCGTGAGTGTGTGAGAGTGTGTGTTTGTGAGTGTGTGTGAGAGTGCTTGTGTGAGAGTGTGTGTGTGTGTGTAAGTGCATGTGTGTATATGAGAGTGAGTGTGAGTGTGTGTGTGAGTGCGTGTGTGTATATGAGAGTGAGTGTGAGTGTGTGTGTGTGAAAGTGAGTGTGTGAGAGGGTGTGTGTGTGAGTGTGTGTGAGAGTGCTTGTGTGAGAGTGTGTGTGTGTGTGTAAGTGCATGTGTGTATATGAGAGTGAGTGTGAGTGTGTGTGTGAGTGCGTGTGTGTGAGTGCGTGTGTGTGAGTGTGTGTGTGAGAGTGAGTGTGTGTGTGAGTGAGAGTGTGTGTGTGAGAGAGTGTGTGTGGGTGTGTGTGGGTGCGTGTACATCTGTGTGAGAGAGTGTGTGTGTCTGTGTGAGAGAGTGTGTGTCTGTGTGTGTGTGCGTGAGTGTGTGTGTGTTTGAGTGTGTGTGTCTGTGTGTGTGCATGTGTCTGTGAGTGTGTGTGCATGTGAGAGTGTGTGTGTGTCTGCGTGAGAGTGTGTGTGAGTGTGTGTGTGTTGGTGTGTGTGTGCGAGTGTGTGTGTGCACGAGTGTGTGTATGAGCATGTGTGTGTGTGTGTAAGTGTGTATGTGACTGTGTGTGTGTGAGTGTGTGTGTGAGAGTGTGTGTGTGAGTGTGTGTGGGTGTATGTGTGTGAGTGTGTGTGTGAGTGTGTGTGAGAGTGTGTGTGTGTATGTGTGAGTGTGTGTGTGAGAGTGTGTGTGAGTGTGTGTATGAGAGTGTGTGGGAGTGTGTGTGTGTGAGAGTGTGTGTGAGTGTGCGTGCGAGAGTGTGTGAGAGTATGTGTGTGATGTGTGAGAGTGTGTGCGTGTGTGTGAGTGTGTGTTTGAGAGAGTGTGTGTGAGTGTGTGTGTGAGAGTGTGTGAGTGTGTGTGTGTGTGAGTGTGTGTGTGAGAGTGTGTGTGTGAGGGCGTGTGTGTGTGAGAGTGTGTGTGAGTGAGGGCGTGTGTGTGTGAGAGTGTGTGTGTGAGAGTGTGTGTGTGTGTAAGAGTGTGTGAGTGTGAGTGTTTGTGAGTGTGTATGAGAGTGTGTGTGTGAGAGTGTGTGTGTGTGAGAGTGTGTGTGTGTGTAAGAGTGTGTGAGTGTGTGTGAGTGTGTGTGAGAGTGTGTGTGTGTGAAAGTGAGTGTGTGCGAGTGTGTGTGTGTGTGAGAGTGTGTTTGTGAGACAGTGAGTGTGTGTGTCTGTGTAAGAGAGTGGGTGTGTGAGGGTGTGTGTGTGCGAGTGTGTGTATATGAGAGTGAGGATGAGTGCGTGTGTGAGAGAGTGTGTGTGTGAGAGTGTGTGTGTGCATGTGTATGTGAGTGTGTGTGAGTCTGTGTGAGAATGTGTGAGTGTGAGAGGAGTGTATCTGTGTGAGTGTATGTGTGTGTGAGAGAGTGTGTGTGTGTGAGTGTGTGCGTGTGAGAGTGCGTGTGTCTGTGTGAGAGTTTGTGTGTGAGTGTGTGTGTGTTGGTGTGTGTGTGTGTGCGAGTGTGTGTGTGTGCATGAGTGTGTGAGCATGTGTGTGTGAGTGTGTGCGTGTGAGTGAGTGTATGTGAGTGTGTGTGTGAGAGTGTGTGTGTGAGTGTGTGTGCGAGAGTGTGTATGTGTGTGAGAGTGTGTGTGTGTAAGAGTGTGTGAGTGTGTGTGAGAGTGTGTGTGTGAGGGCATGTGTGTGTGTGAGAGTGTGTGTATGAGTGTGTGTGCGAGAGTGTGTATGTGTGTGAGAGTGTGTGTGTGTAACAGTGTGTGAGTGTGTGTGAGAGTGTGTGTGTAAGAGTGTGTGAGTGTGAGTGTGTGTGAGTGTGCGTTTGAGTGTGTGTTTGCGTGAGTGTGTGAGAGTGTGTGTTTGTGAGAGAGTGTGTGTGTGTGAAAGTGAGTGTGTGAGAGGGTGTGTGTGTGAGTGTGTGTGAGAGCGCTTGTGTGAGAGTGTGTGTGTGTGTGTAAGTGCATGTGTGTATATGAGTGTGAGTGTGAGTGTGTGTGTGAGTGCGTGTGTGTGAGTGCTTGTG
>NW_028270183.1:12514787-12517287 GCF_037043375.1 Chiloscyllium plagiosum
AGAGTATGTGTGTGATGTGTGAGAGTGTGTATGTTTAAGAGTGTGTGTGTATGTGAGTGTGTGAGTGTGTGTGTGTGTGAGAGTGTGTTGCGTGAGAATGTGTGTGTGAGAGTGTGTGTATGTGAGTGGGTGTGTGTGAGAGAGTGTGTTCGTGAGAGTGAGTGTGTGTGAGAGTGTGTGTGAGTGTGCGTGCGAGAGTGTGTGAGAGTATGTGTGAGATGTGTGAGAGTGTGTATGTTTAGGTGTGTGTGTAGGTGAGTGTGTGAGAGTGTGTGTGTATGTGAGTGTGTTGCGTGAGAATGTGTGTGTGAGAGTGTGTGTATGTGAGTGTGTGTGTGTGAGTGTGTGTGTGAGTGTGTGTGTGTGAGAGTGTGTTTGTGAGAGAGTGAGTGTGTGTGTCTGTGTGAGAGTGTGGGTGTGTGAGTGCATGTGTGTGTGTGAGAATGAGTGTGAGTGTGTGTGTGTGAGAGTGAGTGTGTGAGAGTGTGAGTGTGTGTGAGAGTGTGTGTGAGAGATAGTATGTGAGAGTGTGTGTGCATGAGAGAATGTGTGTGTGTGAGTGTGTGTGTGTGTGTGCATGTGTGTGTGTGTGAGTGTGTGTTGGTGTGTATGTGTGTATCTGCGTGTGTGTGTGTGAATGAGTGTGTGTGTGTGTGTGTGAGAGAGAGTGTGTGCATGTGTATGTGAGTGTGTGTGAGAGTGTGTGTGTGTAAGTGTGTGTGTCTGTGAGTGTGTGTGTGTGAGAGTGTGTGTGAGTGTGTGTGAGTGTGTGTGAGTGTGTATGTGAGTGTGTGTGTGAGTGTGTGTGAGAGTCCGTGTGTGAGAGTCCGTGTGTGAAAGAGTGTGTGTGTTTGAGTGTGTGTGTGTGTGCATGTGTGAGTGAGTGTTTGTGAGATTGTGTGTGTGTGAAAGTGAGTGTGTGCGAGTGTGTATGTGAGTGTGTGTGACAGTGTGTATGTGAGTGTGAGACAGTGAGTGTGTGTGTCTGTGTAAGAGTGTTGGGTGTGTGAGTGCATGTGTGTGTGTGAGAGTGAGTGTGAGTGTGTGCATGAGAGAGTGTGTTTGTGTGAGAGTGTGTGTGTGTGAGAGTGTGAGTGTGTGTGAGAGTGAGTGTGTGAGAGTGTGTGGGTGTGTGTGTGAGTGCGTGTGTGTATGTATGTGAGAGTGTGTGTGAGTGTGAGTGTGTGAGAGTATGTGTTTGTGAGAGAATGTGTGTGCGTGAGAGTGTGTGTGTGTGTAAGAGTGTGTATGTGAGTGTGTGTGTGCAAAAGTGAGTGTGTGAGAGAGTCGGTGTGTGTGTGTGTGTGTGTGAGAGAGTGTGTGTGAGAGTGTGTGTATGTGAGAGAGTTAGTGTGTGAGAGTGTGTGTGTGAGAGAGAGTGTGTGTGTGCAAAAGTGTGTGTGTGAGTGTGTGTGAGAGAGTGTGTGTGTGAGTGTGTGTATAATTGTGAGTGTGTGTGTGCAAATGTGTGTGTGAGTGTGTGTGAGAGAGTGTGTGTGTTAGATTGTGTGTGTGACTGTGCGTGAGAGAGAGTGTGTGTGAGAGTGTGTGTGTTAGATTGTGTGTGTGAGTGTGTGAGAGAGTGTGTGTGAGTGTGTATGAGAGAGCGAGTGTGTGAGAGTGAGTGTGTGAGTGTGTGTGTGTATAAGTGTGTGTGTGTATAGGTGTGTGTGTGAGAGTGTGTGAGAGAGAGTGTGTGTGTGTGAGTGTGTGTGTGTATAAGTGTGTGTGTGTATAGGTGTGTGTGTGAGTGCGAGTGTGAGAGTGTGCGTGTGTGAGTGTGTGTGTGTGTGCATGCGTGAGAGTGTGTGAGTGTGTGTGTGTGAGTGTGTGTGCATGTGTGTGTGTATGTGAGTGTGTGAGAGACTGTGTGAGTGTGTGTGACTTTGTGTATGTGTATGTATGTGTGTGAGAGTATGTGTGTGTGTTTGAGTGTGCGTGAGTGCATGGGTGTGAGAGTGACTGTGTGAGAGTGTGTGAGTGTGTGTGTGTTGGTGTGTGTGTGAGAGTGTGTGTGTGTGAGAGTATGTGTGTGAGAGTGTGTGTGAGTGTGTGTGTGCATGAGAGAGTGTGTGAGTGTGTGTGCGTGTGTGCATGTGTGTGCGAGTGTGTGTGAGTGTGTGTTGGTGTGCATGTGTGTGTCTGCGAGTGGGTGAGTGTGTGTGTGAATGAGTGTGTGTGCGGGTGTGTGTGAGAGTGAGTGTGTGTGTGAGAGAGAGTGTGTGTGTGTGCATGTGAGTGTATATGAGTCTGTGTGAGAATGTGTGTGTGTGAGAGGAGTGTATCTGTGTGAGTGTGTGTGAGTGTGTGTGTGCGTGTGAGAGTGTGTGTGTCTGTGTGAGAGTTTGTGTGTGAGTGTGTGTGTGTGTTGGTGTGTGTGTGTGCACGAGTGTGTGAGCATGTGTGTGTGAGTGTGTTTGTGAGTGTGTGGGTGTGAGTGAGTTTGTGTGAGAGTGTGAGTGAGAGTGTGCGTGTGTGAGAGTGTGTGTGGGAGTGTGTG